>NC_056747.1:553046977-553061977 GCF_019279795.1 Protopterus annectens | reverse complement strand
TGCATTACTACATTGAAATCACCCTTTATAAACACTTACATCTTATAAAATCAGGTAAAAACATAATACTGCGCTTTCATATTGACAAATCTCTCACTCTTGGTTGCAGTAATTTACTGAATGCACTGTAGTATGTCATTTACCATCCTTTATAAATTATTTCCTTATATGTATTAACGATGTCAATTAAACATGCAATGCTACTTATTACTTTACTCATGATTAGCAACTTCTTCAACCAGCCTTGTGCTTCTAGTTTCCTTCCTGTTGTAGGCGACTTCTTCCTCAGCTATACATAAGACAATTTTTGCTTACTTGCATTACACCTTTTTCCTCTTAATATTACTCATATGACTGGTACATATGCACAATATTCCAGTCACTGCTGTATTTTCCTACTATGCATGTATCTGAATATGTATTACTATATGAATTGCTATACTGTGCCAATCTTCTCTTTATTGTAAATAAACAGATACACTTGCAATGGAATGGTGTTTTAAAATATTATGCTTTGTATGTAACAGTCTCTGAATTGTGTTCATGCAGAAAGTGCTCACACACACAAAGTTTAGAAATTCTAGGAAGTTTTCCATTCCTTGGCTGTTCAAAAGTATGTGCTTTGATAGTTTGCTGCCTGAGAATTCTATGCATACAAGGAGATGATTTAAAAATGTATAAAGAAGTAATACAACTGGTTATTTCTAACTAAAGGGCCCCCCCTCCCCACAATCTGTTCTCTGATGACGGTGTGGTGCCTGACAGAGTTCAGCTATCTTGTATATGTAGTTAATATTGTGGAAGAAATTACTGTCTTTTGCAAGTATTTTACTAATAAATGTTTTTTGGCCTACACAAAGAAAATCCGCATGTCTGCGTGTCCTTTAACTGCTACCTAAGGCACTGCAATACTAAATTAAATTATGTGGAAATGCTCTTTTTTTACTTTCCGTATAAATACATAGACAAGTAGTTGTAAGTGTACTCTTGCAGATGTATAGCTGTGATTTACAGATATATATGCAGTTTATTGTAGGTTCATAGGTTCATCAGCAAGTACTAGATTAGCTGCATTTGTGGACCAGTTTAAACCTAGGCAATGTCGCTTAGTGATAATCAGTCACTGTACTTCTTGTCTGTGACGTAAACACCTTAAATATTATATCAACCTCATTTTTCTCATGCATATATTACATTTGTATTTATACAGGCAATTTAGATTTCTGCAGAGATGCAATTCTATCTACAAATTTGTTTATGCTTTCATTTGCATTGATATAATAACATTACAGATAGATATTTGCAGTGATACACATTTCTTCTAGAAAATACCTTCAGTTATGCAACCTTCTTATAGTTTATCTTTTTAAACCTATATTTAATATGAGAAACAAAATACTACAACTTACTATAGAAGTCTAGCCTTCTCACCATTACTTACTTCATCAGCCCACTCAGCTAGCTGGTCGGGCCTATGCATCTGAAGGTCATTGTACCTACAGCAACTGTGTCGGCTGGAGTTGGTAATCACTGTCGGGGATGACAGGTGCTCAACCAACTCCTGCCAGATATGTGTCTTTTTCTCTCAGAACCACATGTACAGGCTGGGATCTTATCTGGATATGACTCCCTAAGAAGGTGAACCATTATAAAAGTCTCTTTATCAATCCTGCTAGGAGTGTGGCCTTGTGCTTTCAAAGGTGCTGCCATCATTCAAGTGCCAGAAGAAGAATAAAGACTGTATGAGCATGGCTGTGGTTCAGAGGTTTAGAACCAGCCCTTCTGGTGTATGACATGACTGTAACCAAACTCAGTTAACCAGCAGTAGCATTAGACCAGATAATATTGTTATTGGCAAGTATGGTTTAACCAAAAATGCTTTGCCACATACACTTTTTGTTAATGGAATACATTCACATTTCATTTATATAGTGGATACAAAACAATATTCAGTCATCGTTTTGTCTACTGCCAATCATTAGCAGACCGGAGTTCTGTTGTGGCGACCCCTAACCGGGAAAAGCCAAAAGAAGAAGAAGAACTGTTGCTGGGTATTACCTTAGATACTTTTTTGGAGTATTACAGCTGAATGTCATTTGTACATGCCTCATGCAGTACAGCAGCACTATTACTATTATTTTAGTAGTATTTTTTTTTTGCAGGAATAAATATCCCTACATGTGCCAGTAACAAACTTTATAAAATGTTTAGTAGTTTGAGGTGACAAGGCATGACAGATAATGTTAGATGGGAAGGGATTATACTTTATGGTTATGCAAACTCTCATGCATATGACTCCATTTTGTTTCAGGCTTGAGCATATCTGAGGCTATTTGTGCATTCACACAGCATGCTAGGGCCTGCTGACAACCGCTGCACACTCCACCACTCTCTGTAGTGTATTCAGATTAATTCAAGTCTAAGATCATGAGAAGCCAAGACCTACTTATGCAGATAAGTGGCCTTACATGTTCATGTATACTGCCTTTCCTTAAAAAGGTAAGTGCAAAAGGGTTAATTTGTTTGCAAAATGTGGAAGTGGATCTGAATTTACGTAAAACAGTTTAATATCACCATATTAAATGCAAATATGTGACCATTGACTATTTAAAGTATGAAAAAATAATAAATAATATAACTACTGTAATCCAAGATGAAATACTTGAGAATAATATCATGCTAGTGAATTTACTTCAAGAACTGTTTTGTTTTAATTATATGAGGGGTATAATATATTAATTTTAGTTAAGGATGTAAACCTATGATTTGTACAGGGAAAATCATGACAACAGCAGTGGAAATAATTAGTGATCACTGAGAAAATCATTTACTTTGGTGTCATGTACTGATTGTGCATGCAATGTAGTGTTTTAATTGTGAGGTAAGTGGTAAGGATGTGTTGTTGACTGAACATACATGTGGCTTTACTTTGAAATTTATACGTGTTAATGAATACATGACAGTAGAAGGGACTGAGGAAGTATGACTGTTAACAAATGGCTTTACTGTTCTGAATGTATTAATGACACTGCAAATATTACTATAACACAACTTTGCATGGCTGAAATGAGATTTGCATGTGGGTATAATTGCTTTCATTGTCACATTGTTTTACTGATGATTGCATCAAAAGATTTTTTTGTATGACTGTGGCATATTTTTTTCTTATGCAGTAATGATGCAGAACAAGGGACCAAGGCAGAAAAAGGACAACTTCAGCCATGAGGAGAACAACATACTCATGGCAGCCGTAAGGCCATATGGCAAATGTCTGTTTGGTAAAAGGGAGCCCAAACAACCTGAGGGAACAAAAGTCTGGCATTCAGATGTCCTAGACATTAATACAGTGAGTGGAAGAAACCATACGTTGCAAGAAAAGGGAAAATTATATGCTAGGATATGCTAGAAGCAAGGCAACACAGAACACAATTGTCCATTCCTGTAGAGGGGAGGCACTGCAAATTATCCCATTAACATTACATTAGGAATACCTCGCCTCCGTCCATGGTAATGACTATGACACTGACGATGATGGGATAATGAAAGGTGAGGAGGACACTGGCCATTACCTATGTCTGCATCAGCAACACACATCTGCTGAGAAAGGCTGGTTTAAAAACACTAACATATATTTAAATACATAACTGAATGCTGATGTGGCATGTTTACTTTTAACACATGACGATTACTATTAACAGGTTAACCTTCCACATCAACTCAGAATTACAGTGAAGGCAGTGCGAATGATGAGTGCCTCCCAAATCTCCTTACTAAGTACACAGTGGTGTATACTATTTATTTATTATTAATGTTTTTAAAATTATTTTTACAGGGTAAGCCGCAGAAATAAACAATTCCACTATACCAATACATTTGGAAAATATTAGCAGCAAAATTGTCGTTGAGGATAACACAGTCATATTTATGAGGTAGCCTGAGGAAAGTGGCATGCACTCCCCAAGTCTAAAGGCAGGATCTCACACCCCACAGCATGTTAGCAACTCTACAGAATGTAACAGTCATCACAAAGTCAAACACATCCTGGCATTACACTCACACTTGTGCAAGGAGAAAAACCCATGCACCTCTGCACCAGCATCTCCATCCCCAATGAACACATTCAGGGTGAATGCAAATATTCAGAGCCAACAGTGTCTGCAGTGACATTTTTACAAATGGAGCCAAGAGTATAAATTTGGTACAGCTACCCCAGGAAACACATAAAGCATTAACTGCCCAGAAGCAAACATGCCGTGAGATTGTTAATGCTCAGAGGGCTGCCACAGAGAGTCAGTTGGAAATGGTCAGAGAAACCAGGGTATACATTGGGATTTCCAGCATTAATTGCTGTGGAACCAGGACCTTAAATGAGAGGTTCTGCTAGGTACAGGTGAATGCTGACATGGCCTGCCCAAAACCTGTCACACTGATGAGTAGTATGGGGGCACACCAAGCATCAGTGGCTGCCTCCATCTGAATGCTAGTTAGGAGTCAGTCTTGGAAGAGGAAGAAGATGGGGTATTGTCTGGACATGTTGAGGTAGATCACATGACACTACAAGTGCTTCTAAAGAAAGTACTGTAATTAGTTGGGGGTACAAGCATAACAGATTTCATGCAAGCCATGTCGTTGTTAACCTATACCTAGCAGAACCACTCATTCAAGGTCCTGGTCCCACAGCATTCTAAGACCAGTGTCTGCAGGATCACCTGCATCAGACTAACTTACCACCTAGCTCCTTTTCAAAACCACTTGCCCCATCACCAAACCTATTTTTAGATGTGTATAACTCATTTGATCTTGACCTACTGTGAATCATTGTGTCCCCAGTCTATTTAACAAGTTCCCAATGGCAAGTAAAGCGAGGGTTATATATACCTTAGTATCCACTGGGATAGGAAGTTCATGCATTCCTCCAGTATCCCTGTGGGGGCTATACATACGTAGTAAGCAAAAAACAACTGCAGGACAACCTCTTGGTTAATAACGAAAACCACAGCAGGAAAACAGGCTGGAACCAACGTATCTTCTGTTAAAACAATTTATTTTCCATAAAGTCACGCAAAAACAAGTAGCTCTGTTTTGTAATCCACAAAGTCATAAAATCACGAAGGAATAACACAAGTAGATCAAGCGCTTTCGCCCGGGCTCTCCCGGGCTTTATCAAGATACTTTAACTAAGCAAATCATTTGCTTATATACACACTGTTTAATTGATTAATTGTATGATTATTTCATTAAAACATTTTTTATTGTTAAAACCTTTTTAAAGTGTTTCCGTGCTTAAAGCTATCTCCTCTTCATAAGATACCCCATGGATGTTACCTAAAAAATGTATTTATATTTCTTTATATTGTAAGATGCTTTATGTGTTCAGAATACTTATTGTGTATTGTGCAGCTTGTGTAAAATCTCTTGCATTTGAATTGAATAATTTAATAATTTAAATAGTTTCGTATTCTTTATCTTCATAAAATAAGTTGTCTGTGCAAACGGACTTTTTTCAAAAGAACGGATTTTTTACAGTACTGTGCACACATCATTTTAATGGAAAGACTTTCTTCTAAAATTAATGGTGTTGATACGATTTATTTTACAATCAGGTTTTCCTGAATTACTTGTTATAACACTGGCATTTCATGGATTTGTACTCAGGTTTTTTATTGTTGTTACTAGAAAAATGCTGTTGTATTGTTGTTTGTAGTTATTGAACTGATATAGTTTCTATATTGGTAAATATTTTCTTATTTTAATTTAATATATTATACTATACATACGTACTCGCTAAGACCCTTATAACATCCCTACCCACTCTAAATCTCTAAAGTATCTCCAAATTACTGTGAGTTATTGTTTGCCTTTATCTCCATATTGTTGGCCAGTGAACACCTCTGGGCACAAGTGGTTTTGGCTCAGTCAAGACAAGCAGTTTGCAATGGAAAATAGCAATGCCAGCAGAAGTGATTGCAAAGTAGTTAGGATAGGTGAGACTGCTCTTTATATATTGCATCTTTAGACAGTGTGAAAAAGCAGAAACAATTCAGTATGAATTTCAAATAGACAATTGAATGCTTCATTAACATATGCTGTTTTACATTATTACTCATGTACTTCTTATTATGACTTTATTTGTTTACACTTACTTGCAGCCATTGTGCATTACTGTAAGTGGGCACCATAACTCTCAACCTCTTACTGTCTTAAATGTGGATAAAGCCTAAAATAATGTGGGACAAAGGCCCCAAAATAGGCACATATTTTAGATATTACTCTTATAAACTTAGAAAGTTGCTAAAATAGCATGTTTTGTGTTAGCATGCATTTTCTGAAGGGTATGAAGTCTAAAACTCAAATGACTGTCAATTTTGAGTGACTTCAAGCCTCAATGATTTGCCAGAAACCACAAATTTTATGAGGAACTCATCATAAAATCTGAGCATTCTGTAAAAATCTGGACAGCTGAGAGACATGGTGGCTATTATGCAGCTTTCCTGTGCTCTTTCATGGACAACATGGATTGCCTGAACTCATTCACGTAATGACTATAAATACCACCCTGTATTTCAAAAATTATGTCAGAACTGGGGGCTCACATATTATATATGTAAAAAAAGTCTTAAAAGCATTGTATTTTAGAATTATGTAGCCATCAATCACTGTATCATATTAATTGCTGAAATTATGTTATTTTCAATCTAAAATACTGTACCAGTCTGATGGATTAAAATTTATATTATGTATTCAATACCTTAGATTATTTGAAGACCTTTGACAAAAAATTGTTAAAAAAACACATTCAAAATTGTTTTCTTCATAAGCATAGATTGCAAGAACTACTCTTGCCAGAACACAAATACCCAGAGATTTTTCAATTTTGTAAATGCAAATGCTTTAGAACAGCTAGTCAATACCCCACAAGAGGTGATAATATCTTGGACTAGGTATTAACCACTATGTGTAGCCACTGCAGCATCCTTGCAGTATCATCCTCCCTTGTAAGATCCGACCATAAACCAGTCATGTTTGAAGTCACCATCTCCCCCAACCCCCATCTAGCTAGGGTCAATCAAAAAAACTTCTCCAAAGCTGATTACAGCCTCCTGAGTGATGGCATAAACAGGTTTACAGACCCCTCCCCCTCTCTAGGAACTAGCACCAGTATCCAAAACTATACCAAATTACTATACGGATATTTATTTAGATGCATAGAATCGGGAATACCTGACAGGAATAATCATCCTCTGCAAGGAAGAGTAAACCTGTCTGGTGGACATCTGCAATAAATAAACTCTATAACAGAAGAAAAAAAATTCTGACCAGGACCAAGAAGGAGCAGGTGCCCAATTGGAAACAATCTCTCCTTAGCCTAAACAAGCAAATAAGAGCACTAGTGAAATCCTCCAAAGCAAACTTTGAGTCCAAATTGGCCACATCTACTAGAGACAATCATAAGGCCTTCTTCACATATGTCCGTAATCTCAAAGGTAGCACCCAGACCTGATCAGAGCTGATGGTCAAGGACACCACATATACAAATGCTGTAGATATAGCAAACTTGCTGGCTGACAGGTTCAGCAAAAATTTCACCCCTCTGTCCCCCCATTAGTACATCAGGGCATTCCCAGTACCTGAACCCTTCCCCTTACATCTAGAGATCAGGTCATCACTGCTCTCTCAAAGGCAAAAAATACAGCCTCCATTTGACCTGATAACATCCCAGGCAGCATCCTACATGAACTCAGACAGGAACTTGCAGCGCCATTAGGCACCCTATTCAACCAAAGCCTGAGTACCTGCTTTGTCCCAGCTGAGTGCAGGACAGCCACTGTCATCACTTTACACAAAGGTGGAGAGTCCACTGATCTGGGAAATTATAGACCCAAAAGTCTAACTATCCTAATCTGCAAGGCCGTGGAACAGATTATCATGGACCTCATAAACAAGGACATTGGCAACCTCCAAACACTCGATCCCACACAGTTTGGCTTTGTCAAAGGGAGGTCATGTTTGTTAAATTTGGTTGACTTTTTTGAGACGGTCACCAAAGTCATGTATGAGGGGAAGACAGTGCACACTGACTACCTTGACCTGGGCAAAGCCTTCGACACTCTTCCCCACTCGGGCATAATAGATAAACTCTCTCAATTAGGCATCAATCCATATATTACCAGATGGGTAGCCAAATGGCTCACTGATTGAACTCACCTAGTCAAAATAGGGGAAGCTTCCTCAAGCAGTAGACCTGTATCGAGTGGTGTACGCCAGGGTTCGGTTTTGGGGCCTGTGTTATTTGGAATATACTTTTCTGAGGTACAGGCCAAAACCAGTGGGCTACGGCTAACCAAGTTTCCAGATGACTGCAACTTGGGAGTTGTCATCAGTTCCCCTACTGACATGGACATCCTCCAAGAGGGTCTCACCCAAACAAATGACTGGTGCCAGAAACATGGCCTCAAGCTGAATACAAAAAATGCATCATCCCCATTGGGGAGAGAGATGTCCCCACAAATTATGACATTAGTAACAACTTTCTAAGCACACAGTCAGTCGTGAGGGATTTGGGTACCCAGATTGATAGCAGCCTGACTTTTGACCACATTGTTACTTCCATTGTATGGGAAAGCTTTCTACATGGCCCACCTCATAAGTAAGGGTATGTTATCCAGGGACAAGGAGGTCATAACATCCCTGTATTCTTCCCTTATAAGGTCCATTATTGAGTACAATGCCCCATTCGGCATGCACCACGCAAAGCACATGCAGCAGCTGGACAGACCACAGAGGTTCCTCACCAGAAGAATCCAGGGCCTCAAAAATCTACCATACACAGATAGGCTAAAAGCCTTATGCCTCTACTATGTTTCATACAGACTTCTTAAAGGTGACCTCTGTGTGGCATACAAGGCGATCTCGGACCCCGCCTTGATGGGACTGCTGCAGATCCGCAAGTCAAGCTCCACTCATGTAACCCACACACATGGCCTCAACCTGCTCTGTGACATCAATAAGACTTGCTGGGATAAGACTTGCTGGCAGTACAGATTTGTGTCCCAAAGACTCCCCTACCTATGGAATAAACTGTCTCTCCATGTTAAGCAGAGTAGCTCTTTACCCCTTTTTAAGCGCAATCTAGATAACTGGAAGGGAAATAGAAAATACATCCCTGGGATTCCACCCGCGTCCCTGCTGGACAGGGGCATCGAGTGCTGTTTTGTCTATGCATGGGCTAAACTCTTTGTAGGGTTATAAAAGGCCTCAGGGCTAATAGCCTAGTAACTCCTGGGATCCTATATTTTAGTTGCTGTTACAACTAAAAAACAATCTTTACTATGTTTAAATACAAGCTCTGAATTGTCCCATCTGTTTAACGTTTATATTCCATATTGTGTTTTTGACTGGAAAAGGAAGATGGAGAACAAAAGACAAATACATTTTTAGTGGTTATCCCATCAGTTATTCAGTACTCTGTATGGTCTTTTACACGACCACTTTTATGTCATTCTTTCACGGAGTTCCACACACTCAAAGCCTTAACTTGTCCACTAAAGATACTGTATGAACTCACTGAGCCTCCATACCTTTTCATTTACTCAGCATCCTTTAACAATTAGCCATTATACCGAAAATCAAGTTTAGGATTGACCGAACTTCACGGTATTACAAAGTTTACAACACAGGCTTAAAACAGTCTATATTTTATTCAAAACCACTTCCCTCTAGTGACTTAAAACACATCTACTGCTGGAATTTAGAATTTGACTATAAAATTCCTTAAGCTTTAACCTATGTAGGATTTCTGAAAGACACAAACTGTGCCTCTTCTACATATAGTCTGTAAAGCTTTATAGTTCAAAATACACTGCCACCATGATTCATTTTTTCACCTTTTAAACACAGCAATGCACAAGCAAATCACGAGCCAAAAAAAGATGGTAGAGTGTGTCTTTCGGCTTTTCCCGGTTAGGGGTCGCCACAGCGGAACTCCGGTCCGCTAATGATTGGCAGTAGAGTTTTACATGCTGGCTTGCCGGGCCTAACGCACAACCTTCAACGAAGGAACGCCCATTCACGCATGTCGTCACACAGTAGACGCTTTAACTGAGAATCGAACGGGCAATGTCTAACTGTGAGGCGACAACGCTACCGCAGCACCACCACCGCGTATAAAATAGCAAAAGCAAGAAATGAAAAATAAAATAAGATTGTTCAGGAAAATTACAAACCACATTATTTCTATTTTTTCGGCCATAAACTAACAAAGCATGTTCTTGTCACAGATATAAATGTAGCTCTTGACAGTGACTAAGAGCTTTTATTCACAAATGCTGTCGTGAATCAGAACCTTTTGTACCAAGAGATTTCTGTTTATCTCAGTTAGCCAACTCTGTTCTGTCTTGCCATCTAACTTTGGCTGATATTAGTAACACAAGGATTCTACATACAGTAAGTTTATAAATGTCATCAGTTAAACAGGACAATATGTATAATTTCAGATTTCTTCCTCTAAAATGCTGTGTTAGTCTAATCTATTTCCTTCTGCAGCTTGCATTAACTGCTTATTTAATATGATTCAGTCATACCAAGTGGTCTGCACCTTGCTTCATCAATGCACTCAAAGTACCTGATGAAAATAAAGTATCTAGGTTGAAGATTTGGATAATATTCTAACACAAAAACATATGGCCACCAAAACAAAATGCTTTAATAAAATTGTGGAAGATGCAGATACTCTCTTTGTAAACATTAAATGAAATAACACAGTGTAGCACATATGGAACAATGTATTTTACAAAACTGTACTGATGTACTGCAGTTTTAATTACTGCAGATGATTGCTTTATCAGTTCTCTGTATATACTGACTTCTTTATTGCTATAGGCTGTTATCTTAGTTAAAAAAATATTGTTTTAGGGGCTCCATGGCTAAACTTTAATGTGTTAGACATATGAGCACTTATTATTGAACTGATAGTGAAACAGCAATTTATAAAACCTATTTCACATTTAAAGTGTTTTGCCCCTGTAACTTGTAAACATAGGACACTGCATCCTCATTCCACCTGCTCTTTAAATATACCAGCTCTGAGATCATGCCATCTCAAGGAAAACTGAACTCTCCTAGATATTACAGTCCTGATCTTTAAACAAAATATGAAGACATCACACATTAACGATTGTATACTAGAGTTTAATTAGAAATGACACCCTGCTTTAGGACATATGCAAGTGTAAAGCAATTTTGCCCCTTCAGATCAGCTTGCTATGAATAGTGAATGACATCCAAAAATGTCTCATTCTTTAAGCTTTGTTTACAAGAACCTTTATGTTAGAGCAGGTAAACATAAAATAACTCTCTACTACTTTGGGTTCATAAAATCTCTCACTTTCTTTCTCTACCAGCCAGAGCTTCCTTATGCAAGGATGTACTATCTGCCGAGATCAAATGCAGCCTGCTTCCCATAGACACTGATCCAAAAGAAATGTCACCTCTCTTTATACCCTACCCAACCAACTTGGTCATTTCAGAATTAACTCACCTAGGCATGAACACCACTATCATACAGTCAAAAAAAGACAAATGAATGCCATTTAAAAAGAGAGGTGGTCTGTTACACTGATCCCTAATTTTCAAACGCCTACACCAGCATTTGTCACACCCCTCTCTATTAAGCTCACCCTTTCACCCCTGCTACAACCTTAGAAACCTAGTTTCTGTCTAGCTCTGCAAACATCCAGAATAAAGTTTTATTGTGCCAATTACAGTTTCTGTATTCTAGATCTAGACTCTTGCAAGGGGTCTGGTACAACTTAAAAGATCTCTCCAGTGACACCAAATGCAGACTACAGACCAAAGCCTACCCAGGCAAGGATACCAAATGGAAATTAATTTAGACCTGAGCCACATCATTTATCTCCAGTTACACGTCCTACTTGTTCATTCCAAGCTAACCTTGTTTTCTATTCTCATGCTGGTCACATATCTGTAAATATGGATATGCTACTGTAAGTATACTGGCTTTTGTTATTTCATAGGTTCATAGGTAGGTATTAGGCTATTGGCCCTAGGGCCTATATAAGCCTAGCCAAATGGTACCCTGGCTTTTGCCACCCAAGAACATTATATTCCTGTGCCCCTGTCAAGCAGAGCCACAGAGGTGATCCCCGGGGTGAATTTCCTATCTCCCATCCAATCATCAAGATTTTTCTTGAAGAATGCTAATGAGGAGCTTTGTTTGATATAGATAGGTAGTTTGTTCCAGAGTATGGGAAGTCTCTGGGACAGGAATCTATCCCTCCAGCATGTTCTGTTTATTGTGGTGACAAGGTTTAGGTCCCTAGAGCGTGTAGCTCGGAGGGATTGGGATTTCTTTAAGTGGAGCATGTCCAACAGCTCTGGGTTTGACATAGCTTTGTATGTTAGGCAGAGATCATCTCTGAGTAGGTGATATGCGACAGAGTAAAGCTGGAGTTTTTTGAGACAGTCTGCGTAGGGCATCTGTTTGAGACCGGTAATCCTCTTTGTGAGGTATTTCTGTGGCCTTTCCAGTTGTTGTAGATGTCTTGCGAGGTACATACCAAAAGGGGCGTTGTACTCTATAATGGGTCTAATGAGTGATGAGTAGAGGGGAACAATGACCTCTTTTTTCCTGGATGAGAAACCTTTTGTGAAGAAGTGTGCCATGTAGAAGGATTTCCTGACTACTGTGGCAATGTGATTATCAAAGGAGATACTACTGTCCACCTGTGTCCCAAGGTCTCTTATCACACTTTCAGTGTTAAGTAGACTACCACCTATGTGGTAGTTCATGTGTACAGTTTTTTTTAATAAAAGGGATGACAATGCACTTTTTGGCATTGAGTTTGAGGCCATGGCTTTGACACCAGGCATCTGTCTCAGTGAGGCCCTTTTGTAGGATGTCCACATTGTTAGGAGTTTTGATTATGGCTCCTAGTTTGCAGTCATCTGCGAACTTTGTTAGCCAAAGATGTTCGGTATTAGCCTGTACTTCATAGAAGTAGATACCAAACAGGAGAGTACCTAGGAGTGAACCCTGTGGTACTCCACTTGCCATTGGTCTGAAGTTGGATTTAGAGTCTGCTACTTTCACACTGTGGGTTCTTGTCAATGAGCCAGTTGGGAACCCATCTTATAACATTGGGATTTATACCTAGTTTAGTGAGTTTATCTATAATTCCAGAGTGGGGGATGGTGTCAAAAGCCTTGGCGAGATATAGATAGGCTGTGTGAACCACCTTACCCTCATCTACAGCTTTCGTGACCGCTTCAAAGAAGTCTATCAGGTTTAGGAGACATGGTCTGCTTTTCACAAACCCAAACTGGGTAGGGTCCAGAGTTTGGAGATTACCAATGTCATTGTTTATAAGTTTCATGATGATACGTTCCATAGCCTTGCAGACCAGGCTCGTCAGACTAATGGGGCAGTAGTTCCCAGGGTCCGTGGTGGCTCCCCCTTTGTGCAGTGGGATAACCGTTGCTGTGTGCCATTCAGTGGGCACAAAGCCTGAGGTGAGGCTATGATTGAACATGGTACTTAGGTGGGGTGCCAGTTTGTTCTGTAGTTCATGTAGAATGCAGCCTGGGATGTTGTCAGGTCCCAAGGATGCTGTGTTCTTGGCTTTGGAGAGTGTGTTTTTACCTGTGCAGCCATAATTACAGGAACTTTGCATTCTTCGGGTATAGAGATGGGCCCTTTAGGGGATGAGAGAGGGGTAAAGTTAGCACTGAATCTATCTGCCAGGATGTTGGCAATATCAGATGGTTCTGTATATTTAGTGCCATTGTGCTATAACTTAGAGCAGATCTGAGTGTTGCCATTGAGATTCTTGACATCGCTATAGAATGATTTGTGGTTGTCTTTAGAATCAGTGGCGATTTTGTTTTCATAACTAGCTTTGGAGGATTTTATGATGGTTCTCACCTTCTTACTGAGGCTGACCACGGAGTTCCTCCAATCATGGGATTTTACTCTTTTTTGCAACAGTTTCTTTCGTCTGTTGTAGAGTTTGTTTATGGCAGGGGACCCCCAGATTGGCTTCCCTTTTTGGAGGATAGCATCTTGGTTCTGTTAGGGATTATACAATCCATGCACTCGTGTAAGTGATTATAAAGTGCAACTGTATAGGATTCAGCAGTTGTACCTCTATTGTCTGTCAGCATGGGTGTTGTGAAGTTTGCCACTTCTGTCTTAAGAAGCGTGAAGTTGGCTTTGGAGAAATTTTTTACAGTGGTTTCCCTAATGGGGGGGTTGGGGTGGGATGTGGATGTCTAGGGTGATTTGCTTGTGGTCAGATCTGACCAATGAGGATTTGACCTCTGGTGAGGTACACCGGTTACCCATGTTGGTAATGACCAGGTCTAGGATATTGCTGCCCCTGGTGGGGGGGGTGTGGATAAGGTGATCCAATGCGTTGGAATTTATGAATTCCAGAAAACATTGAGCACAAGAGTTAGTACATGAGTAGTTTTCCCAGTTAATGGTGGGGTAGTTGAAATCACCTATTATTAGGATGTTAGGTTGTACCCTAATATTTTCCAGTGTATCAAGAAATGAGGAGTGGGAATCCTGGGGCATGGTGGGGGATCTGTAGCAAGCTACAATCTGGATTGCGGTCTTGCCCAGAGTTAGTTGCACTTGGATAACCTTGGATGCATTATGCAGAGCTACTAGCCTGGAGGTGTGGATATCTTTAATGAATATGGACACACCTCCACCTATACTGCTTCGGCCAGGTTAGGTGGCCGAAAGGTGTGGTATGAATTATAGCCTGGTAATGCAGGGGTGCTCTGTGGAGCCTTGAACCAGGTCTCTGTCACTGCACAGATTTCGATGTTCTCCATTTTAAGGAGTGCCTTGAGTGAGTGCATTTTGAGGTTTACACTTCTTGCAGTAAGTAGCATTACCCTCAGATTTTGCTTGCTTGTACCTGTTACTATGGTGAATTTGTCATTTGAATCTTGCCTAAAAAAGGCACTATAGGG
>NC_056747.1:553024477-553041977 GCF_019279795.1 Protopterus annectens | reverse complement strand
CTAGCCACAAACGTATTATGTGCAGCTATTATAAGACGTATAAATATTCCAAGCCTTGAACTGAACAATTGATTAACGAATGTTATTCGTTTCTTTTACTTTTTCAGATGAAGCTATAGCAGCCTGCCACTTAGCCTGAGACATAATAACTTCAGAGATGGAACTATTTCACCAGTGAAATCTTCAGAGGAGTTCAAGTCCGAGGGAATTACCCAGGCAAGAAAAAGGTGAAGCTTAATCGAGCTCATCTCCATTTCAAATATGAAAAATATAATGTATTCAAAATTAAAATGTATCTACTTTGCATATCTTAATATTATAAATGTTGTGAAGAGCATCTGTATATAATACTAGGTAACAGCCCCCAATTTTTAACTTAAGGATATTTCTAGATAGTTCTGTGACATCCAAAATCAAGACACAGTCATATTCATATGTTCATTCATTCATTTTCTAGTTCTAACTTTGTCCTATCAAGGACTATAGGGGAATCAGAGACTCTTCCATCACTCTATGGGTGTAAGGCAAAGAAGCTGTCCTGAAAACACACACACACACACACACACACACACACTCACACACACACACACACACACACACACACACACACACACACACACACACACACACACACACACCAACTAATTATCAACATGTATCTTAAGATGTATGAAGAAACTGTGGACTTTAATAAACCTCCATGTAGACAAAGGAAGTGCAGATAATCTCTACAGAGAAGACATGGTACCTTCACTGGAATATTGCAGTAAAATTACACAGCAGCTGAATAATTAAGTACTTTCAACATCAGCTTTATCTACAAATAATGATGCTCAATGCTCATACAAAAAACATATATGGTCCTGCAGGTCCAAACTATAAAGAGAGAGCAGCCCTCATATTTTAGGGAGAGATTCAGGTCAGTAAATGCTTACCCAGACAGGAAAAAGTACCATACTGCATCACAGAAACAACTCTCTTCTGAGGCCTTCAGACAGAAAGGAGAGGGGGTCCATTGCCGAATGCAGCCATTACCTCTAGGGTATAACAGGCCATCAACAAATATCCAGTAACCATGTCTGCTCCTGCAAATGCTTAAATCATAACAAAGGTCGGAATGTATCACTCTTCCTTACAAGGTGACGGACACCTCTTTATGGTCACTTTAGGCCTTCTGTGGATTATCTGTTAGCACTATTGCCATTTTCTGCCCATGACAGTTTGAAGATCAGTATAACTTCATCTTGTAGCATCATGGTGCTGCATGTATTGAAAAGTTTCTGAGTAAATGAATAAAAACACTGCTACTATCCTACCTAAATGCACTCAATTTGTTCTAGCCATGGAGCCACATAAA
Organism: Protopterus annectens; assembly: GCF_019279795.1. Classification (NCBI taxonomy): domain Eukaryota; kingdom Metazoa; phylum Chordata; order Ceratodontiformes; family Protopteridae; genus Protopterus; species Protopterus annectens. The sequence continues at coordinate 553,040,620 of NC_056747.1, read as the reverse complement.
GGCCTTCATCCACATCTTCAAACTGTCATGGGCAGAAAATGGTAATTCAAGTGCCTCTCTATCATCTTAGATGAAATGGGCTGCCACTAAATCCCAAGATATTTCATGAAGCTATTTCTCCACTTGAACAGGGTATGCTCTCTAATAGTCCTCAAATTCCCAGGTGCCTCATTAACCAGAAATATTTCAGTTATTTGCAACATTCAAGGTTAATCTCGAGAGACCCATAAACAGTGACAAGTCTAAGACATAAAGGAATCACGAGATGGACTTTGAGTGGAAAAAGCTGCATAAGCATCTACAAATACACGGCTTTAGTTTCTATGACATGTAGCTCTCACCCAATTAAGCCATTTACACTCTTGTAACCATTTATAAGTACATAAGCAAAATACTTGCTATACAGAACCTTATCTGTATTCACAAAGGAGGGAAGAAACCTGATAAAGTTGATTTAACTGAATGCTTTAGTAAAGTCTACTAGACCTGATATTACAGGTTTATGTAGCTTAATAAATCACTGTATACAATTCCTCAAACTTCTTAGGTGGCTCACACCGGATCTTTCCATAGCAAACCCCCATCTGTGTGGGGAATATCTTTGATCCTATCTCTTAACAGCCTTTTACAGATCATCAGATCCTTACCACCAAAGGCAAGCGCCCGATCTGGTGGACCCCAGCCATAAACAAACTTTACAACAAGAGGAGAAAGCTACTACAAGATAGAGAAAAATCCCTAAAAGGGAAGACATCTCTGATCAATACTAGTAAAAAACTACGATCACTCATAAAATCATCCAAGGCCAATTTTGAGAGAAAAATCGCCAAGGACTCAAAAGACAGTCATAAGACCTTCTTTAGCTATGTTAGAAATCTGAGTGGAAACTCCCAGATATGCTCAGAATTAGTCCACAATGATACAAAAATCACTGAACCCACAGACATTGCAAACATACTGGCAGACAGGTTCAGTGAAAATTTCTCCCCTCCCTCCCCCCCAAAAGGAGAAATATCTATCCCAGCAGAGTGTAGCCTCCCAATCATCTCAAATGCCCAGGTGAGAGCTGCATATTTGAGGGCAAATAATCTGAAATCTACCTCTCTGAACTATATGAAACAAACATGATGGAATTCTCAAGCTGTGTGTGTCCCAGGCCAGTATGAACCTAGCATTCAGCACCATTCTACCTTCCCCAAATAAGATGCCACAATACAAGCAAAAATAATTGATTTTAGCAATTGGTTTAGTTTTTGTTATCATTGCAGAGGGGGTCATCATTTGTTGGACTGGGAAAATAAAGCTGATGGACTATGATGTTTCACCAGAGATAATCTGTACCTGTCCCCAATAAGGTTTTGAATATTGATGAAAATCTTGACCACCCCAATAGTGTGTTTTTTTAGGCACTGCCAACTTGATATATGATCTAACATAGCTAAACTAGCCTAGAATAATCTTAAAGGGATAATGTTCAATTCCAGGATTCTAAACAAATAACTCAGCTGCCTGCAAGCTCTCCTGTCTCTGGAGAATGCTGAATGTCTGTGTAGTTACTGAGACATACTTTAAAGCCACTGAGAGCATACCAGCAGTGCAGGGCTATAAGGCAGCTTACAGAATTAATCCAGCTACAACACAGAAAGGGACAAAGGATGGAGTTGTTTCTATTTTAATCACAAATAAGCACACCTCTAGCCATCCCAAATAGTATAAAGCACTTGAGCCTTTCCACTTGCAAATCACCTTAAGCAAAATCCCATACCATATTATTGCAATCTATAGGTCTCTCTCTATGAGTCAGAAAATCCATATCAATTAGTTAAATGAGCTCATCTGAATATCCATCCAGTCCAATACCATAATCATAGGTTACTGCAACTACCCCACTATAGAATGGAAATGATACATGACATCAGATTTGGAGGTGAATGATTCCTGGACTTTGTCAACATGAATGCCCTGGACCAGCTAGTCCATACATCCAGTAGGTGTGCAAACATCCTTGGCGTAATCTTCACCAACATGGGGGTTTGTTGCGCACCCCTGAGTTTAACATCCTCACTTGTCAGGTTGGACTATAAAGTTGTCTCCTCTGAAACAAAAAGAAAACCTTAGATACAAGGTAACACTGGAAATTTTAGGAATTACTCCAAGTCAGCTGTTCTACTTTTAAGTAATACCCAGGCAAATGTTTTAAATGCCCAAACCCATTGAGCGCTACTGCTTATGCAGTCATTCAGAAAAACAAACATTTTACAATTATGTATACAACTGTGTAGAGGCAGTATCACCTACCCAATCTTAGTACAAGACAAACAAAAAAACAAGCCACCTTGGTGGAATGCCAAAATCAATCGGTTGTACAACAAAGACAGAAAATCACGGCCAAATATATGAAATGCCATGCCCAGCCAGGTAAGAACTCCCTCATCAAACTAGTAATCAACTCAAGGGACTATTTAAGTCTACCATAGACAAATTTGAGGTAAAGGTAGCTTCCCATGCAAGGCAATCACAAAACATTCTTCCATTATGTCTGAAATTTTAAAGGCAATACACAACATCATGCCAAACTAATTTAAATGGAGCCATCTATACTGAGCTGAAGGACAGAGCAAACCTACTCACACAAGATGAGAAAAATATAATTGGTCCAATTTTACTCTTCTTACTCCCCCACAAATCTCACAAAAAATACCCCAATCAATAGCTTCATCACACATCACTAAGGAAAGGGTTCTGAATGCAATTCTCCAAAGTCAAAAGCACTGTGTTGGTGGAACTTGATTATATCTCAAGGCACCTCATTAATAGCATGAAGCATGATCTACTGGGCCCAGTAGAGGCATTATTCATCATAGCCATCAAATTGAATTTGTGCTAATAGAATAGAAGGGTCATCCACAGACCCAGGTAACTGCTGACCCATAATCCTGACTAATATCATATGTAAGGCCATGGAAAAAATAATCATGGACACAATAAAAAACAACATAGGAAATCTTCAGATACTGAATCCAGCCCAGTCTAGTTTCATCAAGGGCAGGTCCATACCTCCCAACTGTACTAAATTACTCATTTTTTACCGAGATTTGGGGTCCAAATAATGGGGTGCCATAATTCTCGAGTGGAACTCTTCATTTCTGAATTTTTTCCCAGCCTTTTTTTAATTTGTTTTTTTTTTTTCATTTTTTGAGCTGATGTCATCCCATGCGCAATGACGTCAGCACCGTCAGCCTGTCAGAATTGAGCTCAAGGGTTCACATGCACACATTTCCGGCTGTTACTAGTGAGCGGTAAGCTGGAAACTGCTGTTTGCAAGTGGGAAGGACTTTATTTTTATGCTGGCTGCATTGGAATTTGGGTACTAGCGAGGCTGCTTTCGCAAGCGGGAACTAGGAGAGTGATCGTGGGTACTTCAGAGGTTTTGAGGTATCTTCTTGTGAATGGGTGGTGTGTGTGTGTGTGTGTGTGTGTGTGTGTGTGTGTGTGTGTGTGTGTGTGTGTGTGTGTGTGTAAATTGCCTGGGTGAATACTGATAATTGATGGTGAATAATATAGTGGCTTTGTGCAGGTTTTTTTTTGTGCTAAGTTGAAAGCTATGGTGAGAAGTGAGAAACTGCTGATTTGGCATAGTGGTATGTTCCTCTGACTGTAGTGCACAGGATCCTGGGTTCAAGACTTGGCAGTGAAATGCATGGTGGTAACATAACATTTTATTCTAGCAACTTTCCAAAATTGTACAAGCAATGTTTAAAATGTGTCCCTGGTTTTTGGCCTTTTGCCCCCCCCCCAAAAAAAAAAAATAAAAATAAAAATAAGTGCGAGAAGCTTTGCAAGATGCCTATGGCTTACTGTCATTCTATTTATATATATATAGGTAAACAAAAATCACAGCCAAGGATAAAGTGCCTCCAATGAGCAAAAACCATGAAAATCCAAAAACAAACTTGCAGAAGCACAACACGACAATAGAAAGCTGACCATTTAATGAAACAAATACAAACAGTTAAAAATCAGTAAGTGCTTTTACATTCATTCGAATGCTTCATCAAACTGTAAATGAGCAACCAATTAACAGCATTTAAATAACCACTCTAACCGCTTATTGGCCAATCACAAATGCATAATTAAATATCAAATGACATCACTATCAGAAAATCTAAAACAATTGAAATGTTAACATATAAATTAAAAAATGTCATGGATTAACACAGAAAACATATACTATTAAAATATGCTTGTAAAGCCACTAATAAATATAAGAGAAAACCAATGTGTAATCATAAATATATACCAATATATAGATAATGTTGTTGTTGTGTCTTTCGGCTTTTCCGGGTTAGGGGTCGCCACAGCGGAACTCCGGTCCGCTAATGATTGGCAGTAGATTTTTATGTGCCGAGTTGCCAGCTCTGATGCACAACCTTCAATGAAGGTACGCCCATTCAGGCACGTCTCCACACAGAAGATGCTTCAGCTGAAAATCGAACAGGACAACGCCTTATTGTGAGGCGACAACGATAATAAATAAACAAATATATATATGTGCATATATACATCTGTACATAACAAAATGTATAAAAACACATTCATGAAACATAAAAAAGAAAAAAGAAAAAAGATATAACACAATACATACAAGATACATATGTTGTATATTATCTGTATGTGTATAATCAATGTGAACATTTCAAGAAGAATATATATTTCTACATTACTTCAATGTTTATGATCTCTAGCCATGAGAAAGGGCTTTATAGAGACTCTATCATTTAAACCAGATGCTCTATCAGCCTGTAACTGCATAATCCATCTGGTTTCTCTCTGTTCTGTAAAGTTTCTGTGATCTCCTAGCCTAGTGGTTTCAAACACTAACTCAATAGCTGTAAATTTAAAACTGTGTTTTTTTTTTACCATTGGTAATAATGTGTTTGGCCAAGGTGTTGGTGTTGTCTTCTCTGTTAATGGCATAGATGTGTTCTCTGGCACATTCTCATAGGGTTCTGTTAGTCTTCCCTATGTAGAAACACCCACATTCTATGCACACTGCTAAATATACCAAATCATGGGTTTTGCAATCAGCATAAAAGTGAAAATTATATCTTCATCCCATGTCAGGATGGACAAAAGGATCTGTATTGGACATATAGCAACATTGGTTGCATGATCTACAAGAAAAAGTCCCTTTCCTATCTGATACAACATGTGGTTTGTTAGTGTTGCCATAGCATAGTAATCGTTTCAGGGATTTAGTGTTCTTATATGTAAATTTAGGGGTATTCCCCACTACTCGATATAACTTATCATCCATGGTAAGGATGTTCCAATTCTTGAAAAAATCTCTCTAATCTTAATATTATTCTTGGTATATGGTATCACTAGCCTTGATGAAGTCTCTCTATTGTCTGGTCTATCTATGGGACTGTATCTCTCATTGCCCCTACATATGTATGGTATTCCAGATGAAGTCCTGTTCACCATCTCCTCTTGGTGTAAAATTGCTATTTCATTAGATCTATAACCCCTTTCATTCATTGTGCAAAGTTTCAATGGTTTCTTGAAACTTATTTTCATCATTAGTAAGTCTAGACACCCTTAAAGCCTGACTCTTCACTATGTTTTCATAAATATGTGGAGGGTGCATATTAGTACGGTGTAAAAGTGTGTTTTTTCTACAATCCTTCCTAAATAACTGTGTCTGTACAGTATTATCTTCTTTCAGTAACAGGACATCCAGGAATTCTATCTTATCGGGGGACCAATTACCTGTAAAGGACAAGAAATCAGTTGTCCCATTAATGTATTCTATAAACTCATGGAGTGTATCGATGTCTCCTTTCCATAGTAAATAAATATTGTCTACAAAACGCTTATATAATCGAATGTTGTTGCCATAATATACACTGCACACAATATATGTGTGCTGCCAATACGCCATAACAAGGTTGGCATAAGAGCTGGCACACGGAGTGCCCATTGCCATTCCTTTCTGTTGTAAAAAATATGAATCACTGTAGACGAAAACATTATTTTTTAATACTACGTCCATTAACATGGCACATCTCATTATCAACTCCCTAGGCATATACTTCTGGATCAAAAATAATCTTATGTATTCAACCCCTATGTCATTCGGAATGGAAGTGAACAAAGAAGCATCATCGAGGGTCACCACAAAGTCTATCTCATCATTACATGATGGCAAGGTGAAGTCCGTCAGACTTTCCAAATATTGTTGTGTATCTCTGATTACTGTGGGAGTCTGTTCTATCTTTCTAAGCTATTTCTCCAGGTATATAGACATTGTCTTGGTTAACCACCCCCTACTTGAGACAGTAGGTCTCATCGGTGGGCTCATAGTGTCCTTATGTACCTTTGGTAGCCCTCTGAAGGTAGGTATAGTGGGTCTTTCAATTAGAATGTACTTATACAAGCCAAAATCAATAGCATTACAAAGAAACATATATAACTCGTCATATACCCCATTGATGATTCTACTCAATTGCATGGACTTGATGCTCAAGTAAATGTCTTTATCATCTAAAGGACTTTGCATTCTCAACTCATAGAAATCAGTGTCTAAAATAACTATGGTGTCCCCTTTATCTGCGGACCTAATCACAATATTTTTGTTTGCTTGTAGCCCTTCAAGAGCTTGTCGTTCATTTACATCTAAATTATAAAAATCTTGTTTAACTTTTGTGCTAATCAATTAAGCATACAATTTAAATCACATACTTTCAATTACATTCCTTGTTGAGTCCCAATTGTTAGTATGTGATTTAAATTGTAGGCTTACTTGATTAATTGTTTTATGAAGTATGGTGTATTTAAGCAAACTGTGTTTTGTAGTGTTTTTACTCTTGGAAGGCTTTGTAAGCCGAGGCACTAAGTGTTTCATTAAATCTGCTTATTGCTTGGATCAGTGGTCTTGGTGGTATTTTTATTTTATTTTTATTTTTTGTTTTATCTTAGTTGTATTTGATGATCCTATAACATATCCATAAAACAAACAGCATAAGAAGCACCAAATCTAGGGACCAGAACTTCATCTGCATCATAAATAACAGAGGTTGGAGGGAAACGTATGTGTGTCAGACTACCCCTTCCCTAGAAAAGACTTCCCATCATGTAGAAGTAGAGTTTCTCCCTGCACATATTCAAGTTCAACTTGGATCAGTGGACAGGTAATCATTAATTTACCCTTGGTCTGTCATCTGTGTTCCTATCAGAAAGAGAAAGCGTGTAAATGCATGACCACTCATATCCACCACATACCTCTTAACCTTTTAGTGAGTGCTAGAAATCTGAACAAAGCCTCACAAAATGAGGGGACAAAGGCCCACAAATATGGACAGATTTTAAATATTACTTTTATAAACTTAAAAAGTTGCTAGAGTAACAGGAATTGTGTTAATATACATTTTTTTTTTCTGAAGGATTTGAAGTCTGAAGCTCAAATGTATTATTTAGTGACTTCAATCACCAAATCATCGCATTGATGTGTCACAAAATCACAAATTTTATGAGAAACAGACCAAATATATGAGGCAAAAATCTGAACATTTTACACAAATCTGGACAGTTGAGAGGTATGCACACTATCATACCCAAGATAACTCTCCCCATCATAGAATGAGTGCTATCAAAGCCTTTCAAATATATTAGGGAAGCATGGCTAGGCTTACAAAAGTCCCTTAGGGTCATTAGCTTAGTAATCACTGCAGAACTGGTCACTCCTTGTGCTAGAGATTGAAAACATAATGGAGTAATGGAGACACGGTTTAAAGTCATGGAGAGTATCCAATCAATGCAAGCTTATAATGCCTTTCACTCCTTTAGACTGGCTACTGCACAAGAGGAAACTAAAGGTGGAGGAGTCTCAGTCTATAGTAAAAACAATTTCACATTCAGTCTAGTTAAAGTGTATGACCCACTGGAACCCATACATGTTCAGCTCACCTTAAACAGGGTCTCGTGCTATATACTTGCAACCTATAGGTCCCCCTCCATGTCCCAGGAAACCCATACTACCTATCTCAATGTACTAGAGTCCCTAAATTACCAACCCAATATGATATTCATGGGGGATCTCAACAACCCTTTATAGACTGGGAATCCTACACCACTTCCAATGCACAAGCCCAGTGATTCCTAAATTTTGTTAGCACCAACATCCTGAAAGAGCTGATCCATTCTTAGTCAAAGAACAACTGCAAAGCTTTCTACAGCTATGTACAAAACCTCAAGGGAAATAAACAACACTGAGCAGAACTTATAGGTTCATAGGTTCATAGGTTCATAGCTTCATACTAGGCTATCTGCCAGAGGGCATTTACAAGCCTAGCCCATAGTTTTGTGGCTTACGCCACCCCTTTAGTATGGGGAACTATACCCATTATTTTGCTGTGCCTCTGTCGAGCAGTGACACTGAGGTAATCCCAGGGGTATATCTGCGATCTCCCATCCATTGGTCAAGATTTCTCTTGAACAAGGCCAGCAAGGTGCTCTGCCTCACATATACCGGGATTTTGTTCCACAGCATAGGGAGTCTTTGGGTGATGAATCTATCCCTCCAGCACGTCCTATTAATAGCTGTGTCGAGGTTTAAGTCTCCCGCCCTTGTGGCTCTGACGGATCTAGATTTTTTGAGGTGAAGCATATTCATCAAATCTGGGTTTGACATGGCCTTGTATGTCAGGCAAAGGTCACCACTGAGCAAGCGGTAAGCGACTGAATAGAGCTGGAGTTCTTTCAGTCGGGCAGCATAGGACAGATTTTTGAGACCCTTTATCCTTTTGGTGAGGAACTTTTGTGGCCTCTCCAGCTGCTGCAAGTGTCGGGTCAGATACATTCCGAATGGGGCATTGTACTCAATCATTGGTCTGATGAGTGATGAGTATAGGGAGACTATGACCTCCCTTGATCTAGATGTGAATCCCTTCATGATAAGGTGGGCAATGTACTTTAGCTACATGGGTGTCGAATGACAGGCTACTGTCAACCTGGGTCCCCAGGTCCCTGATAACTTCTTCTGTGCTCAGTGGATTGCCACCTATATGGTAGCTAGGGGTAACCTTGTTTTTCCCGAAGGGTATGACTATGCATTTTTTGGCATTTAACTTTAGGCCATGGCTCTGGCACCAGTTATCCGTATCTGTGAGACCCTTCTGAAGGATATCTGTGTCAGATGTGTTTTTGACTATGGCGCCCAGTTTGCAGTCATCTGCAAACTTTGTCAGCCATAACCCTCCTGTGTTTGCTTGTACTTCGGAAAAGTAGATGCCAAACAAGAGTGGGCCCAGGACTGAGCCCTGTGGGACACCACTTGTGACAGGCTTTGAGTCTGACATGGCGCCAGCAACTCTGACCCTGTGGGTTCTGTCACTCAGCCAGTTTGCAACCCATCTTGTGATGTATGGGTTAACATTTAAGCTGATGAGTTTTTCAATGATACCCGAGTGGGGTATTGTATCGAAGGCCTTCGCCAGATCGAGGTAGGCTGTATGGACTGCCTTTCCCTCATCAATGGCTTTGGTGAAAAAGTCAACCAAGTTTAAAAGGCATGATCTGCCTTTGACAAAGCCAAACTGGGTTGGATCCAAAGTCTGCAAATTCCCTATGTCTTTATTTATGAGTTCCATTATGATCCTCTCCATGGCTTTGCAGATAAGGCTTGTCAAGCTAATGGGCCGGTAATTTCCAGGGTCGGTGGAGGCACCGCCTTTGTGAAGTGGGACCACAGTTGCAGTGCGCCATTCCCTGGGTACGTATCCAGAGGTGAGACTGTGATTAAACAGCTGTCCTAGCTGTGGGTTTAATTCCTCATTGAGTTCGTGGAGCACACAGCCGGGGACACCATCAGGTCCCATGGATGTTGTGTTTTTTGCTTTGGAGAGAGCAGTTCTCACTTGGGCGTTAGAGATGTTTGGGGGGCTGCAATCGTTTGGTATAGATATCTCTCCTTTTGGGGAGAAGTTTGCACTGAACCTGTCAGCCAGTATGTTGGCAATGTCTGTAGGATCAGTAATCTTCACATCATTTTGAACTAGTTCTGAGCATATCTGGGAGTTTCCTCCCAGGTTTCTAACATAGCTAAAGAAGGCCTTATGATTGTCTTTTGAGTCTTTAGCTATTTTTCTCTCAAAATTTGCTTTGGATGATTTTATGAGAGCTCTTAGTTTTTACTTATAGTGATCAAAGGTGTCTTACCTTTTAAGGATTTTGCTCTATCTTGTAGTAGCTTCCTCCTTTGTTGTAGAGTTTGTTTATGGCTGGGGTCCACCAGACTGGACGCTTGCCTTTGGTACAAAGAGTCTTTGTTTTGCTTGGGATTGCCTTATCCATGCAGTCCTGCAGGTGCTGGTAGAAGGCATTTGTAAGTGATTCAGCGGCTTGAGTACTGTTTTCCCGGCTCGGGGCCTTAAAGGAGGCCACACTAGTCTTTAGAAGTGTGAAGTCGGCTTTAGAAGTTCTTTACTGTGGTCTTTTTATTTCAGGTGGGGTGGGATGAGGACCTCCAGCGAGATTAGTTTGTGATCTGATCTCACCAGTGAGGGGTATACTTCCGTGTTGAACATTGTGCTCCCATGTTCGTGATGATGAGATCAAGTATGTTTTCTCCTCTTGTGGGGATGGTGACTAGTTGTTCCATGGCATTTGAGTTTATGAATTCCAGGAACTTTTGGGCTAGGGTGTTTGGGCTTGAGTAGTGTTCCCAGTCTATATTAGGGTAATTGAAGTCACCTAGTATGATGGTGTTTGGTGATACATTTATCCCTCCAGTGTTTTCAGGAAGGCCATGTGAGGTTCCTGAGTTTGTGAGGGTGGCCTGTAACATGCTACAATTTGCAGAGCAGTCTTGCCTATGGTTAATTGCACCTGGATGGTCTCCAATGCATCGTGCGTTGCCACCAGTCTTGAGGTGTGGGTGTCCTTGATGAATATGGATACCCCCCCTCCTTTCTTGGTATTGTCCGGATTTTGGGGCCGGAAAGCATGATATGAGGTAAAACCTGATAGTGCTGGGGTGCTCTCAGGAGCCTTGAACCAGGTTTCTGTCACAGCACAGACATCGATGTTCTCCATACTGAGAAGGGCCTCGAGTGCATGCATTTTGAGATTTAGACTTCTGGCATTGAGCAGCATTACCCTTAGTTTTTTTCCTTTTTTGTGTTTTAGGGTGGTAGGTTTAGAATTTGAGCCTTGCCTAAAAAAGGCACTATGGGGGTGGCAAGAGCCTTTGCCAATATCCGGAATCCCAGGGGTGACAGGTGCAAGCCGTCCCTTACGAAGCAGCATGGCTTGTCCAGCATGTCATCCCAGGCAGACAGACATTGGATCCCCTTTGAATAACACCAGAGTTTAAGCCAATTGTTAAAGCTGATCATCTTATCTCTGAATTGTGGCATCATTCTTGGTGAAGGTAGGATACTGCTCAAGGTCAGGGTCATACCTGCCTGGGCTACATAATCAGAGAGCTCCTCAATGTCTCTTTTCATGTAGTCCAAGGAGGTACGTCTCAGGTCGTTTACACCAGCGTGGACAATGACTGAGTCGTATTTGTACTTGCTGTTGAGAGACCTGAGTTCTTGCGTTATGTGGTGGATTCTAGCGCCCGACAGGCAGCTTACTGTAACTCTCTCCTTACTCAGTCTGGTGAGCGGGACATCAGTGTGTCTGACTATGGAGTCACCAATGACTAGTGTGTCTGGCATTGTGTTTGGCCTTAAGGGCTGTGACTGTTTGACACTCTGACTGTGAGGTCTATGTGTTTCAGGTATTGTGTTCTGAGGTGGTGGTTGTTTGGGTGTCTGCTTTGGTGGCCTCTGCTGTTTTGGTAGATTTTTGATCAGAGCCTCCGAGTATGTCTTTGTGTGTTTATGTGTATGATTTGAGGTTGTGATGGTACTATGTGAGACTGGGTCTATAGTGTGTGTGGTAACCTTCTCCTCCTGACTGGTCTTGCCAGTCCTATGTTGAGAGAGCTCAGCCTCCAGTTTGGCCGTATAGTTGCATCTCTCGCATGTATTTGTGTTTTGTGGGAGGAGGAGAGGGTTGTCAGTGTACATGAGGCAATTGTAACATTGCCTCAATATTCCCAGGTTCACCAGCTGAGCAGGAGAGGACACTAGCAACTGATCCATCGACATGCTAGAAGGAATAGACAAAAAAACTTTAAAAGAGATTCCGGGGGATGTGGGTGACCGAGAAATGGGGGTTTGCATTTTTGGGGTACTATCTATGACAAGAGTGCTGTATCAAGGTAATAAGTACTGTAGTAGCAAGTGCTAGGTTTAACAGATAGAGAATAGTCTACTTGGAGTCAAGTAGAGATGATCTTTTTAGTTATTGTAAAAGGCATCTTCCACACTGAACTGGAGGCCATTGCCAACCTATTGGCTGACAGGTTCAGCTCAAATCCCCCCCCCCCCCACTCCATCCCAATAGTCCAAAATAATGCATACCACAATCCCTCAACCATTACTAGGAAACAGGTCATCAATGCACTTTCTAAGGCCAAAAACATGGCACTGATGGGCCCCAATAACATCCTAGGATGTTTAGTTAGCATGAAAGCTGACCTCTGTGGTCCACTTGAATCACTTTTTAACTGGAGCCTACAGGTTATGGCCCATGGAATGGAAGATGGCTAAAGTCATTCCCCTGCACAAAGAAGGTCTAACCACTGATTCAGGTAACTACAGGCCCATAAGTCTCACCAACCTCATATGTAAGCCCATGGAAAGAATTATCATGGACATGATAAATGAAGACATAGGCAACCTGCAAATCATAGACTCATCACAGTTCAGCTCTGTTATGGGATGGTCTTGCCTATTAAATCTGGTGGACTTTTTTGGGAGGGTCACCGCAGCACTGGATGAAGGTAAGAATGTGCACACAGCTTACTTCGACCTGGATAAACTACTGATACAATATCTTACTCAGCCATTATAGACAAGCTCAGTAATTTATGTATAAACCCTTTTATGACCCACTGGAAAGCCAACTGGCTCACTGATAGGACACAGGAGGTCAAAATACATTAGGCTACCTCCACCAAGAGGCCAGTCAGTATTGGAATCCCCCTAGAGTTCCATACTGGGCCCACTCCTTTTTGGCATATATTTCTCTGAAATAAAAGCAAATGCTGAAGGTTTATTGTTGACTAAGTCTCTAGATGACTGCATGCTGGGGGTGATCATCAACTCCACTGCACACACCGGTATTCTTCAAGACTGTCTATCTCTGACTAACAAATGGTGCCAAAACCATGTACTTAAACTCAGCACTAAGAAATGCATAATTGTACCCTTTTAGAAGTCAACCATCCTGGCTAATTACCATGTTGATAATATGCCCCCAAGAGTTGACCGAGTGGTCAAGGATTTAGGTACTCACATAGACAGTAGCCTTACTTTAGACCAGCATGTGTCCACAGTGGTGAGGAAATCTTTTTATGTTGCACAACTTATAAGTAAAGACATGGCATATAGGTCCAAAGAGGTCATTATCCCACTGTACTCCACCTTTATCAGACAAATTATATCATGCAATGCTCCCTTTGGTATGCATCTGACCAGGCATATGCAGCAACTAGAGTAAACTCAGAGGTTCCTTACAAAAAGAATACAAGGCATAATAAACCTGCCTTATGCAGAGCACCTTAAAGCCCTTTCCCTCTACTCAATCTCCTATATATTGCTCAGGGGTGATCTATGACTGTCTTTTAAGGCATCCACAAACCCCACACTTATGAATTGTGCTGAGCAAGTGACAATACTCAATATACTCCCTAACTGGATGATATAGAAATGGAGTTTATGTCAGCCAGTGAGAAGGTTGCCTCAGTGCAACTAAGAGCAGAAAAATATCTATTGTGGATACAATCTACAGTCACTCAAGAATATTAAAACTTGGGGAAGATTGACGAACCAGTGACAGACAAATTACTACTTCTCTGTAGTGCTAGTCTTCATTGGTAATGTGCGGGGGATGAGTAACATTCCCAGAGAAATGCAATAGGGAGAAACTCCTTGTCCATTCTGAACCTGAATGGCTTATCATTATCCAAACTTTGCACAAGTCACTGGTGTCCATAATGAACACCAGCTTTAAATAAAAATGATGGTGTATGGATACAAGAACACCTTGGCTGAAAAATTCAGCAGTAGATGTTGCAGTCAGGTTGTCATACCTCAGGCCATATATTTTGAATACTTAGGTCTAGAGAAATACTTGAGCTGTCATCTGAGCACCACTTCATCATAAGTTGGGTCAAATGATCACAGGAAAGGCTGCACAGACCCAGGAAATCCAACTATTTATAGACAGCATTTTAGGAATGCCTAGCATATGTTTTCTATGGGATGATTTATCTCCCACCTCTAAACCTGCTTCTCCCAAATACCTGGGGGAGAGATATGTAGTTTGAATGGACCTGTTCAAAACCTCATTTGTTCATGCCAAGAAGTGTGTTCAAAAGGTGGCTGGTTCTTACCAAGATGCATTCCCTAACACCTCCTGATGAATGCCAGTATGGAAGATAAAATGTGATTTTCTACATAATGCTTGTAGGGGGACTCAGGACTTGTCAGACAAGTACCAATGCCAAGGAAGGCAGCAGTGGTGGTACTCACCAATACAAAGGGCTCTACATGGGAGAAATTTAAAACAAGCCATAGATGCTTACTTTCATATAGTCAGAGACAGGGAGAATAGAAAACCATTTAGCATTACTAGGTGGGACAACAAATTGCTGAGGTTGATCTCAGCAAGGGTTAGAAGATATTGACCTTGACTGGGGCCAATATCTAGAGGTGGAAGGAATACTTTAAAAGATTTTTTAAATCTAGTTGTTATGCCCTTTTCTGAGGAATTAGTTCTATGATTGTTGATGGTAATGGGTTTATTTCTATAGGTGAGGCCAATGCATCTGTTAAACAGTTCTGAAGTGGTAAGGCAGAAGGACTAGATGAAAACCATTTTGAAATACTAAATGTACTAAATATTTCTTGATTTCAAAAATGTTGAAGAGGCAAGGTATTACTGGGGTGTTGTTTTTACGGTACCTTTCCAATGCTGTGTGGAAAGCAGTGACAGCAGCTCTACATCTGCAATCCAAGCGGTAGACCCATACGTCCAAAATGGGGAACGAAAGGTATATTCGAATTTAGATGGACGATTCCTTGGAGACCTTATCTAAGAGCTAAACCTCATGTTCCAGAGAAGCAGTATAAATTCCATCCTGGCGCCGAACAGTAAATTAACTTGTTGTCCCAGGATGGATGGTGGAGACGTCATATGATTTTGCCAGTAGGGTCTATATGAATTTTATGAATATGAAGATGAAACGTGAATGTAGACTATGAATGCTTTGTTAGAGAAACCTGCAACAGTACAGGTTCTGAAGGCCATAGCTGTGCAATATTTTGTTGCTGTATCAAATATATTGGTGTCTAAGAATAAGTCTCCCAAGGCAATGCCTTGTGTTTTTCCCTGTGTTTCAGAACAGAATTTCAGGTTAGAATTGAAGCTTGGAGAATATCATGTTTGGGTATATGAGGGTTTCATCTTTGATATCTGCAAATTATATTGTTATCCTTTTGGCATCAAGTGACTTTTGTCTCTGGCATGTAATATAATGGTTCACTATTGAGTATGAACTATATGAGATGACAATCAGCCCCTCCGTATCAGAGGTCATAAGTGTTTTCCAGAAGTATGGACTTCTCATTGCAGATAAGAGGGAGGTAGCTATGACACGTGGAGGAGTTTATGCCCTTTCAGGTTATGTACAGGAGTCAGAGTAGAGGGAAGCAGGAGAACGACCAGTTTGTGAGTGTACTGGCAACACTACTAAATGTGTTGGACTACACTGTGCAGGTAAAGGAAGACCTGACTCACAAGACAAAATTATCAATTTTCCTTGATGGTTTGTGCCCTCATCCTCATTTATGGTTACTGAAGAGGTGGACAAGACCTTTGGTAAGCAGCAGATAGGTGCTGCTATTGCAGAGGTGCGGAGTGCAGCCTTTGATACTATACAATGAGAGAAGTCATTTAAGGTAATGTGAACATCCATGAAGGATGACCTTTGGGTGGCATCTACAAGGGGTGCACCTGGCACATCAG
>NC_056747.1:553011977-553019477 GCF_019279795.1 Protopterus annectens | reverse complement strand
TGGTTGATACTGTCTGTATTATACCAATATCAAAGTTGGAGACAATGACTGTCCACAGTCTGCAGTCCTCCAGACAGCTGCTGGGACAAAGGGCTTGTATGTCATTCTTGATGTCTGTGATTTCAATCATGGACAGGAAAGGCTCTAGCAGACAGCCTAGATGTACACACTTGATCTCTGAAAACTAAATATAGATAACATCCCATATTTCTACATATTTAGATGCCATGTATGTGATCCACTGTTCTACTCACTTGGTGATGCAAGTGTTTATGGCCACATCCTTCATTGTGGATTGAATACCTCAGTGTGGACTCCTATCAACTGCTTTGGCCTTTTCAACTTCCACAGGGCAATGCTCTTTGAGGACATCTGACAGATGTAACAGACATAGATGTAGCATCAAAAACTCACATGTCTGTTGCACACAGTGGGGATATTACTAGTGTCCATTTAGAGAAGGTCCAAGATGACTTGTTGGTCTACCTCACAGATCAGGGGAGTCAGGATGTGTCTATACATTCATGGATCAGATGCTGTCCCCAGCCCACTAAGATGGATGCATGTCAATATACATCCTTCTATGGGAACAGAGTCCATCCAGAGGGTGTGCTGAAGGGAGTATTACACTATATCAGGTAGGTGTATGTTCTGTGTCATGCTAAAGATGATCTGTGGTGTTGTCACAGCACATTGTTTATGTGTTATAGACCTGCATGGAGATAAACAGTGCATACTGCCTATCTTTATCTGTTCTAGCATTTGGACACAATCCCCCTACTCAGATATAATTCACAAACAGTACTAGCTGGGGATTAACACTTATGTAACTAGATGACTAACCAATGTCCTCACCAACATACCATATACTGTGAAGATTGGGGAATCGACCTCTACCATAGCAGCTGACACAATTGGTGTACCCCAAGGATCTGTGCTAAGCCCTATACTGTTTGGAATTTATTTCCCAACAGTCCAGGCTACAAAATACAACCTGTAGATTACCAAGTTTGATGATTCATGTATATTGTTGCAATCATTGAGTCCATAAATGATGTGACTATAATACAAGTGGGGCTAAGCCATACAAATGATGGGTACATGGTCTACAAATAAATAAGGAATGTGTCAGGATTTGTGCCTTATGCAAAGTTGAATTTCTTGGTAAATACACCACTGACAACACTCCCCCATGCTGAAACCAGTGCTGTAAGAGTTGAGAATGCACATAGATAGCAATCAGAACTTTGTCGAAGTGTCCACAGTGGTATGAAAAGGCTACTTCATGCACCTCAGATGGTTGGCTATTGTATCCAGATCTGAGGAGGATATAGCAGCACTGTACTCAAACCTCATCTGAATACTAATACAGTATAATGCTTTCTTTTGCATGCACCTCATCAGACACCTGGAGCAGCTAGACAGACCACAGGGGTGTCACACCATGAAAATCCAGATCCTACAAAACATGCCATGATGTATGTAGATATACTGAAACCCTGTTCCTGAAATCTGTATAGGAGAGGATAAGGTGACTTGTGCCTGGACTACAGGACATTTCTGACCCTACACTGGTGTGTATACTGCACATCTCCAAATCAGCAGAGTCATTTGAGAGGAAGATAGTAAAAGCAATGTCCCACATGGTATTGTAAAATGCTCGCTCTACTGTCAAACAAGTACATGCACACACACACACACACACACACACACACACACACACACACACACACACACACACACACACACACACACACACACACAAACAGTTGAGAATGCTAAGTGCACAAACTACAGAACACAATACTTTATGCAAGTGCCACAGCTCACGTCTGACAGAGTGTCTCAGAAAATGCTTTATAGCTGATGGCATCAGCAGTGTCTGTTGAGGAGAATATAACAGTATCCCACATGCTGGTGTAAAATGCTATCTGTAATGTCAAACAACAACTTGCTCACACACACACACACACACACACACACACACACACACACACACACACACACACACAGCTATCCATATTACATATATCTCCTTAAATAATGCCAACCTTAACCCTACTATGCACATGTGCATACACACATGTTTGCACACACACACACACACACACTAAAGCTATGACCCCTAACACTAATGACCAACGCACAAACACTCCCACCTCTTCCCAAACTACACTTAGCCATGTTGACAAACCAGACTTGAATTTTAGGACATTGGATAATATCAATATTGGATAATCTCTACCACCTCTTGCATTTATCGAACATCAAGGGAAGAGTATATGTATGTATTTATACAAACATATGTGTACATTATATATATATTTTACATATTAATTCCTAATAGAACAAAAGGCAAATTTGGTTGTTACTGTCTTAAAAATTCTTGGAACCCTTTTGGCCATTTACACTATACTGAGCTCATCCCTCTTACTGCAAAGATATTCTCAGCCCTGTTAAGGGGCAATCAGAATGGGCGCATTAGTTCAGCATATCCCCATCCCCCAGTCAGGCAGAAACCTCATTCAAATTTTTGTGCATATAAACAGATTGTAGCACTCATTTCAACTTATTTATTTGTTTGTTAGCAATGCAAATGGGCTTGCCCAAAGACCGTTTTCAGCCATGACTGGGACCCAAGACATAAATATGAAAGGCAATAAGCATGCAGTACATGTAAGGTACATGCACAAGGCATGCCCAGTTCATATATGAGACAATTCATGTCATGTCATTTGAATATGAGAGAGAACACATTTTGTATAACATCTTTAAACTGAATTTGGCTTACTAAACACAAGTTAATAAGAATGAAATGGATAAATGCACACCGTTGTTGATATAACTCTTATGTGGGTACTACATCCTAACTTTCTGATAGCCAATATTTGTTTTAGTTAACCACCGGAATAACAGTGGAAAAGTGACAGTTCTTGCATCTTATTTTTGGCTTTGGAAATGGCAATGCACTTTTGAATGGAGCTACCGCTTCTCATGGAGTGAATGGCATTGTGTTTTTAGCTACAACTAACTGTGGAATCAATCATCATGTGACCAACGGATATAAAAAATCTGGTAAAATGCTGACATTGGCTGACAAGGGAGATAATGTAATATCCTTCACTATAGGGGGATTACCATTATTTACTTTATTTTAAAGAGGCATATGTTTTTTCTGTTTGCACTGTAACATTTCTTAAAATGGAGCCTTGATGAAATAGCTACATTAAGCCAGTTTGATTTTCATTTGTTTTCAAATAAGAGATGAAGGATCACAACAGCATTTGTCAATGGTTATATAACATAGTGTGATTTTAAACATTTGCAATACTTTCAATAATGATCTAACTGCGGGTAAAGGATAGGTATACTGTTTCGGAAGAGCACGAGAGATCTGTTTCACTGAGCAACTGGAAAATTGCTGTATGGACTTGATTATGCTATGATCCTCTCGAACTTTAGAACTTTCCATAGCAAGCAAAGGAGTAAAAATGAAACTATAATAAGGTGCATTTATATGAAACCTGCAGGCTCTGCACTGTAAGCTTCACTCAGTTAAGCGAGTTACAAGACTGCTGCTAGGTGCAAACAAGCAAAGTCTCTTTTTTTTACCAGATATTCTCAGGTACCACTCATCACTTGTTAGGAGAAGTTTCTCAAAGCTTAAAGGGCACTCACTCTCTTGTGGGTTAATATAAACATTTGTCTTAATTTTTCAGATTTTGGCAACAATTTGCTGTGAAGCCTTTTAAGATTATTACTGCCATTTGTGTTTTGCAGACAGGTATGAACTGAGGATGATATTCAGATAAATGCAGCAATAAATGTGACCTTTTAATGTCTGACTTCAGACAGTTAATAGAGCAACAGAGTTAAATGCTTAGAAATAAATAGATGACCTTAATTCTGAGCATCAGTGGCACATTTATGTTCACACAAAATGAACCTTACATCATTCAGCATAAGTAATAGATTTTAGGACTCTGACACTGCTCTAAACTAATAAAAGACAAAAAGCATGTTTTAAGAAAGAGAATAACTGAATGTGTAGTACAAAATAAGCAAATACAAATGTTAATGAATTACGTATAACCATATACACACTGTGTATGAGCACACTACGGTTACAACTTCTAAGGGATGTACTGGCTCTAAAGTCCACAGAGCTTGCTTTTATGCATTATACTTTCACAGTGTTGTGCAACATGAGCAGAAACGCTCTGTGTTTGCTCCCGTTATGAAACAAGACATCGTATCGCCTCATAGAAGACACATAGTATTCTCACCATTTCCCTTAATGGTAAATAATGATCTACTTTGGAACCTTGCTAAAGGATATAACCACTGTGAAGATATGTGAAGGCTGCCAGTCTAGTCTGTCATTTGTAAATATTAATGTAAGCCACATGCTTGTTCTCTTTGTTAAATGTTGAACTTCAAAAATACATTGCACTCCGCTGGAGGAAAGCTGACAAGTCAAGCATTGTATAATATTGTTTGATCTCAAAACTTGGATCACAGATGTCTGGATGAAGGAATTCTTGCTATTGTTTCGAGACCAGAGTTAATTGCTAGAATTTGCATGTATAATGTCTTTTATTGCTGTAGCTTCCTGACCAGGTGCAAGATCAAAAGGGCTGCTAAACTCTGAGTTTCTGTTAGCCTGGGAACCAGAGAAAAAATTATGTAATCTGAAATGAGTCACTACTACTGTGTTATCAAGTTAAGGACAGAGAGAGAGAGAAAGAGAGAGAGACTCTTTTTTTTTTTGCATTTGCCTTTAGAACAACCAACATCACCAGCACTGTTTTGCTCTACATGTAAGTTTATTTTAGAACTGTGTTTGCTCTTAGATATAGATAGGAAATAGCAAGTTTAGTCTAGCTGTTTTTCTGTATTGATGTCAGAACTATTCTACTGTATTATTTTAAGCATTTTCCTGTGATCTCTGAACTCTTAACTAGCATGGTGTAGTAAGAAGTAATGTCTTATGTTCTTATTATTTATTATTAAATATTTTTTAACCTTTCATCTGAGGCTGTTTTATGTATAGATAATTTAAGCTCTGGAGTACATTGCATGTATATAGTGATACTGTCCAAGCCACCCCAAATAAGCCTGGCTGTTCAGTTACACTTACCATTTGGATAATAATATTGCACAGTAATAATTGGAAACCTTTGATAAGAGCCTTTTAGTAGCTGATAAGTAAGGGTCCTGGTGGCAGTGATTACTACCTTATAGACTGGGCAGAAGGGGCACAGCTAGTGAACTTGTGCCAGTCTTCCCCAGGAGTGTCTGTGTGGTTGCATATAAATAATATCTCAACGTGTGTGTGTGTGTGTGTGTGTGTGTGTGTGTGTGTGTGTGTGTGTGTGTGTGTGTGTGAGTGTGTGTGAGTTACTCGAGCAAGGACACGAAGCACTGGTTGGACAGAGTGCTAGGAGGACTTGGCTTGGGACCCTGGCTAAGGACCTCACTCTATAGCTGTGCCAGTGGGGAGTCTTATTGGGGATCTGGAAAGAAAGGGAGAGACCACTCCCAGACTGACTGTGATCTCTGTGTGCTCATAAGGGAAATTGTACTTTACTGTGTGTGTACTTGTTATCCTTCCCAATGTGGATGATCCTCACTGGTGTTAGTGGTGAGGATTGAGGCTCCTTGATTGCTGGGCCAGGGTACGGGCGTCACACTCATGAAAATTACTCAGACTGAAAATCTCTAATCACAGACAATGAAAAACGTAACACTCTGAAACTGAATGTCCAAATTATGTTTTTACATTCTCTAAGAGCCTAGAAAGTGTACTATACAATGTCCTATGACCCAATGTTATGCAGGAAACTGAATGGCATGCTCTACCTTTTCAGTAAGCTAAAGGTATCAGGAAGACTGACTTTTGCACTGTAATTAAGCATCATAAACAGGTACAACATCAAAAGGCAAGAAAAGCATACTCTATGAATATCCAGCAAGGCTGGCTAGATGAGGCAGTTCAGAAAGATATACTGAAATTAATATTAGGTTAAACAGTTTTGAAACTTACACCTTTAATCTATAAAAAGGTGTTTTTGACAGTATAAGGCTTTCTAAATTGGTATTTCCTGACCTGAGACAGACTGCATCATAATTTCAAAGAATATCTATTAAAGACATTTATCATTCTTTAAAAATCTGCTGTACAGTAGAAGGCAATCAATTGATAAACACCTATACCATAAATTAAATTCCTTGATAAGGAAAAAGACAAGTCCAAGTCTTTGATAAATGTTACTGTGTTACTGTAGTGGTTTGGAATGATTAGTGATCATTAAATGTGTGTATGACAAACAGTCCACAAGTTCAAATATAATGCTAAATCCTAGCTTGCAGCCAGATTCTATTACACGTCTACCCTTGAAAAATCACCTCTTTGTACTTAAGATTCAAGTTAGAAACATTATATGGATTAGAGGCTACTCTAGCGTGAGCTCTATCTCAAACTACTGACTGCAGCTACTTTCTGTAAATAATAACTTCAACATAAGTTTATTGTAATGCATTTCCTTGTGCGTTTAAAATATTATCAAAGTGAGAAAATGTGTCTGACATGATATCACTAAAAGAAACATCTTTTTTACAAATGCATAGGTGGGGTTATTTGCAAAGTAAGGGGTCTGAGAACAAGACAAAGTAATTTCAAAGTGAGCAAATTAAAACAACGAACGAAAACAGAAGCAGCAAAGAGTAACAACAAAAATAAACTGTCTCTTAAATCACACAAAAGCTGCTGCTAGCATGCCAACAATCTCGCAGGATGCAGTAGTCAAGATTTGACTCAGCAATTGTGTATACTCCCCAGCACCATGAAGACAGAAACAAAATGAAGTTATTAAACATCACTAACAGTTACAAACAGAACACATGAGGAAACAGAAAGTGCCACAATACCAGGACAACAGCAGAGTTAAGCAGTCCTTGAAAGGCATAAAATAAACTCTGGATCAGAAGGAAACCACTCTAGTACAAAGTCAATATCACCAAGGGGATTCTAAGTACAGTTTCTGAGATGGCAACCAGATACCTGAAATTACATCCAAAAGGCATCTCTGGCAAAGCCCAAACTGACAGTCTAATAGAAGTACGGCTGGAATATCACATCTTTTGACCTAATTACACTGCCAGGATATTTTAGAGGGTGTGATATGCTGAGCTGCAACAGTCTTGCAGTTACAAGTGCTGGTCTTAATAAAGGCTGCAAATATACTCCTGTAAAGCAAGCTGCAACATGTTTTCATAACAGTTCCTGTGTCCCCAAAATGTTAAAAATTGCTTTCAGTTGTACTGGCTTCTATTTCGCAGTGACAATGTTAACTAAGATATTTTTAACTATTTAAGGAAAGCCGTTCACCTCTCCAGAATGAGTTACCCTTCTGGCATACTGTGTCTGACTAAGCAGCCAAGAAAAAGAATGGCCACCCATAACCAAGAGTCAGCAGCTTTTTAAAAGACTGCATGTAG
>NC_056747.1:552926977-553009477 GCF_019279795.1 Protopterus annectens | reverse complement strand
AAACAATCAAAAACATCCATTGTGAATGATTTAAAAATTGCTGCCTGCCCAGAGTTGAACTTCTGCACCCAGTTGTAGAATTTCTGGCCTACATGAGGGAAGACAGACATGAATGATTCTCTTACTGAGGTTGTACAAAGTCAGCCAAGCTATAGATTTAAATATATAGAAAAAATTATTGTGTAAGATCAAATGCCTTAAGTAAGCTGCCACAGCCCTGCAAGTACTACACTAACAAAAACAGTCTCCAGCTTCTAAACAATGTCTGTACCAGCCTGGCCAGCAAAAATGATTTCTGAATGAGTTTCTTGGCAGAACTGAAGTATTTGATCGCTAGTAGCACGCTGTCTTACCAAAGGTCAATGTTATTACCAAAGGTCAATGTTATTACCAAAGGTCAATGTTATTTGCAAAAAGTGCCCCATAATTATTGCATAAACCGCAACAAAAGCCTGTTACATATAGCAGGGATTCACACAGCATTAAATGTGCCAGCTTTCAGAAATATCAGTTTGCATTTTCATGCACAACTTTGCCTTGTGATGTATACATTGATAGAACGTGGCATCTGA
Source organism: Protopterus annectens (assembly GCF_019279795.1). NCBI lineage: Eukaryota > Metazoa > Chordata > Ceratodontiformes > Protopteridae > Protopterus > Protopterus annectens. The sequence continues at coordinate 553,008,905 of NC_056747.1, read as the reverse complement.
AGTTTATCTGGCACAACACACAAAGCAAAGCAACTTTTTAGCAATCAAGGGCATAGTATTTAGTTTGTTACTAGGTTTGAATTTTGTCTGTACAGTCTGTCTTTGCATAATCTTTTTCAGAACACTGAATATATTTATTTTTTAGTACTACTGTGTGCTCTCCTAATTGCCATGGGGAATATGACAAAATTCCTTCCCCTGGGAGCAGAGACAAAGGCTGAGGAATGGTGACAATCTGTCAGAGGTACAGCGGAGTGAGATGAATGGCAAACGGTACTGTTAGGCAGCTCTCATTTTATTATTTCATCTTTTCTGTTTGTTGTTCAGCTGGATGCCCTGACATTTCAATTATAGCAAGCTTGCGCATATCATTACAAGTTTGATTTGTACGGTCGCCACATGCGCAGTGGGTGAGTGACTAAGTCACTGAACCAAGCTAATACTTTTATGCCATATACAAAACAGTCATCGGGTTACTTGAAGATCTTACCACATTAACGAGACAGAGTACAAATTCACTAGCCAAGTGGAGTTTGAGTATTTAAATGGAACAACTAGCATCAGACAATAAATGTGGGCAGTAAAATCCTTTCACTCTTCTGCATAAGCCATTAAGTCGAGATATTTCCCAAATGTCCAGAGTCATGGAGGAATAAACAACAAGGAAAATGTGTCCATTGCAATGTTACTGCTCACTGCATGGGCCCTGAGCTAGAGAGCAAACAATATGAACAGCATGGCCACTTTCATCATTTCCCTGTCTTTGAGCTTACATAAAAATGTTTATGAAGAAATAATTACACAGAAGGAGACTCTAACTGTACGAAGTCCCTGCTAAGGAACACATCTACAACAGCTTTGAAATTATACCTACAATCTTCTTCTTCTTTCGGCTTTTCCCGGTTAGGGTTCGCCACAGCAGATCATTTGTCTGCTCATGATTGGCAGTGGAGTTTTATGGTGTCAAGTTGCCAGCCCGGCGCCCAACCTTCCACAGAAGGCACACACACGCACGCACTCATGACTAGGGCCAATTTAGAGTGTCCAATCCATCTACAGCATGTCTTTGGGATGTGGGAGGAAACAGGAGCACCTGGAGAAAACCTATGCGACCACAGGGAGGACATGCAGACTCCACACAGAAGTCACCGCAGCCGAGGATCGAACCAGAGAACCTCTTGCTGTGAGGTGACAATGCTAACCGCTGCACCACAATAAAAAGCATAATGCAAGTCTCAGTGTTAAACTGCAGATTATCAGTTTAAAAATATCAAATATGCCTCCATGGTGAACTTGAAGTTTTTTTATTCTGAACCTTAAAGAAAAATAACAGCCTAGATTTATTTTTTGAGTACATTTCTACCGTTTATGTGGCAAGAGTTTCACGCAATAATGACTGCAAATCTGACAATACTCATCTGAGTGTAGATGGTATAAAACAGCTACAATTATATAAACGGCAGCCTAAAGAGTATGAATGAAGATATGCAAACTAAGTGTGAAGCTTACTGGAATACCCCCGTTCACTGACGTACTGTGATCTCAGAGTTAATATACACAAGACACAATGATGTGGGAAAAACTGCCTCCACATCTGAGGGTTCGAAAGGGATGAATTCTTCACAGAAAAAGTTGTGTAACAGCAAGTTTTAAAATTCAGTGTGCTTTATTGAATATCTTTTTTTTTTTTTTTTTTTTTTTTTTTGGATTTATTCAGCCTGCAACTCTAGGTCTCAAACTTGTGATTGCAAGCCAGTACATACAGTGGATATAAAAAGTTTACCCACCCTTGTTAAAATGACAGGTTTTTGTGATATAAAAAAATGAGATAACAATAAATCATTTCAAAACTTTTCCTACCTTTAATGAGACCTATAACATGCACAATTCAATTGAAAAGCAAACAAATCTGTTAGGGGAAAAATATAAACAGTAAAAAATGTACAATACGCTGGTTGCATATGTGTGCACACCCTTAAACTAATACTTTGTTGTGTGTGCACACCCTTAAACTAATACTTTGTTGAAGCACCAGTCTCCCAAAAGCATGTGAGAAAATGTGTTATGGTCTGATGAGACCAAGGTTGAACTTTTTGGCTACAATTCCAAAAGTACATTTGGCGCAAAACCAACACTTTGCATCACCAAAAGAACACTATCCCCACGGCGAAGCATGGTGGGGGCAGTTTCATGCTTTGGGATTGCATTTCTTTAGCTGGAACTGGGGCTTTAGTCAAGGTGGGGGGGAATTATGAACAGTTCCAAATACCAGTCACTTTTGGCTCAAAACCTTCAGGCATCTGCTAGAAAGTACAAGATGAAGAGGAATTTCACCTTTCAACACAAAAATGACCCCAAGCATACATCCAAATCAACAAAAGGATGGCTTTACCAGAAGAAAATTAAAGTTTTGGAATGGCCCAGCCCTAAATCCTAGAAAATCTGTGGGGTGACCTAAAGAAAGCTGTGCACAAGAGATGGCCTCTCAATCTGACAGATTTGGAGTGGTTGTGCAAGGAAGAGTGGGCAACTATTCCAACTCAAGATGTGCCATGCTGATAGACTCCTACCTGTTAAGAAATATAAACTGATAGTACAGTTACTCAAATAAGTAATCATGAATTATAAAAGAATACACAGCACCAGTTCCCTCTTTCATAGTAGCTTTATTAACACACACGTGGTAGACCCCAAAGTCAATACAGGGAATCTCCTTGAGCAAAAGAAACTGTGAGCTTATATACACTTAAATAATATTGATATTAAGTTGAATATACACACCAATAGACAAAAGAGAATTTACATATACCAATCAGGTAGTTCCCTGTAAGCATTAAGACACACCTGAATACTTATTGCTACGTAGAAAGAGAAAATCAGATACAAATCCATATAAGGACTTGTTTTCTTGACCACATAACTTTTTTGAACTCAGTGCTTACTTACTCCGTCCAGTCAATCACATACTCTTAACCTTTAATGCACCTGCTTTAGACCTTTCAGATTTTACATACCCAAGAAGACTGAATGCAGTAATTAAATCAAAAGATGCTTCAACAAGGTATTAGTTTAAGGATGTGCACACACAGCAAAGTATTAGTATAAGGGTGTGCACACTTATGCAACCAGCATATTGTATGTTTTTTATTTTTTATATTTTTTCCCCTAACAGATTTGTTTTTCAATTGAATTGTACAGGCTATATGTCACATTAAAGGTAGGAAAAGTTTTGAAATGATTTATTGTGGTCTCATTTTTATATCACAAAACCTGGCTTTTTAACAGACTAAGCAGGAGCTCTAAGAACCCAATTGGTACACAGAGGAAAAGACAGACAATAAAAAAACAAGCTCAAGTGTACCTTCACAGCTGAGAAACTGTTAAAACCAAAATTTAATGAAAAACAAAAAATGTGTAGAAAAAAAACAATAAATGGAGCGAGAGCTAGCAAAATGCGATAAGTGCTTTCGGCATATGGCATTCTTCAGATCGTCTGAAGAAGGCTATATGCCGAAAGCGCTTATCAGGTTTTGGTTTTAACAGTTTCTCAGCTGTGAGGGCACACTTGAGCTTGTTTTTATATTGGCTTTTTAACAGGGGTGTATAAACTTTTTATATCTACTGTATATGTTTTACCATTATGTTGTTTGTACATTTTCAACATGCATTCAACTACTTAGTGTACCAGGCCATGTCTGTTAAAAATAATTAGGTTTAGTATAAATATTCTATGCACAATCAGACCTCTTCATGAGTAAATGCCAAGTTTGGCTTATATGTTATAAATGACATAGCCATACATGGGATAGTAATAATAATAATAATAATAATAATAATAATAATAATAATAATAATAGTACTAATAATAATACTATATGTTAAAGAGGTAAACCCATTGGACACACTGTCCCTTTTCGGAGGGTGGCCTAATGGTTAAGGTGTTTGCCTTACAAACACAAGGTGCAGGGTTTGAGTCTCACAAGAGATAATTGGCTAGGCTTAAAATGGCTCATAAGGGCAGTTAGCCTAGTACTAATCTATTCACCTATTCATCTATACACCTATTCAAGAGCAATGTCTGGCTAAGTGACTTGCTCAGGGTCACTCAGTAAGCAAATGAGTGCTGAAGGAGTCAAACCCTGTACCACAGAAACTACAGCTCACAGTCTTAACCCTCAGTTCCAGCTGCCAATAGCGGAACACTAGCCGAAGTGACAAGCTGGCACAGTGATTCAGTATTTAGCACTGCTGCCTCTCAACATTTGACCCTCCAGTTCACTTCCTGGCTGGGATGCCTTCAGTGCAGAGTCTGTATCTCAGCCCGGTGTTCTTGGGGGATTTTGCCAGTGTCCGTAATTTCTGCTCACATCTTAAGACACATTGTAGTGGAATGGTGATCCCCCAAAATGTGACATCTAAGTGAATGCACAAGTGTCATGCACATGCTAGGACTGTCAGTTTTAAACATTACAGCATCAAGGCCATGGTGCAATAAAGGGAAATTTTGAACGCTAAGATTAATTGTGCCTTGTTTCACATAGGTTCATAGGTTCAGAGGAAAGTACTAGCCTAGTTGCCCTTGTGGGCCATTATAAGCCTAGGCATTCCTTGATAGACTGGAAACCTATATTAATTATTTTCTTTGCCTTGATTTTAGTGCGTAACAGGACAGGATCTGGCTCCCCATGACCCTGTTCTGTATAAAACACATACTCAAAGAATAAGTAGATGAACAACAGAAGTGAACATCATCATGAATAAACAAGAAAAGCACAAGTGCTGTATGACTTATAGGGAGGATACCCGACAGGCTTCTCTTAGGGGTAGTTTTATCAATGCGGTGGGCTGTGCCCATCTCCACCACACCTATTAATATAAACAACTCTGAGACTCTCAAATTATTAAAGAAGGAAACATCTTCCAAGACAGCAATTTTAAAGTCAGTAGAATTACATTCAGGATACACAAAACAAATATTCTCAAATTTTAAATAAGTATTTTTGTCAGATACAGTCATTTCATGTAAAAAGGCTGTTTGTGACTGCAAGAACAAAGCTAGTAGCTATGCAATATACTTATCTGCAGAGTACATGTGGCATTTCCTGCTTTGTAAGCAAGAAAATGTAACACATATTTGTTTTGACAGGATTTTAATTACAATATAATCTACACATCAAAATATATGCAGATTTCAGAGACAACAGATATTCCTGAACACCAGAAAAAAAAAATCCTTACTCATCAAATGAAAAATGCTAGGACTGTCAGTTTTAAACATTACAGCATCAAGGCCATGGTGCAATAAAGGGAAATTTTGAACGCTAAGATTAATTGTGCCTTGTTTCACATAGGTTCATAGGTTCAGAGGAAAGTACTAGCCTAGTTGCCCTTGTGGGCCATTATAAGCCTAGGCAATTTCCTTTTTTTGTGATCAAATTAACCTATCACATTTGATTATAGATTGGCCTTACCCATCCCATGATCAATAATTAAATATTACCCTTAATGAGAATAAGTGGGATCATACCATAGATAATTAATTTAAGAGGACCCATGCGTGGGATAAAGCGTGATATTTGTCTATTAGTAGTACAGAGGCCAGTCCTGCGGTAAACTTTTACTTTCCCATCCATAGATCTAAGTTGCACTTTAAAATGAACAGGGATGAACTTTGGGATGGGGAAATCTGTTCCATAACAGTGGTATCCTCTGTCAAATATACCTGTCTCTCCAAACCATTCTGTTGTTGTTGCTGAAAAGGTTGAGCTCCCTAGACTTTGTATTTATGATGTCATTTGACGTAATAAATATAAAACTCCAAGCGGTTATACTTCCCCTGCTCCCAGAGTCATTCCTCTTGGTATCTTGGACGAGCACTTCCCCAGACCTTCTGTAGCCAGCTTGACTGAGATGGGTATCTTGAGACAATGTAAGAAATTTCTCATGCTGTCTGATGATCATCCATTACTCAGACAGCATAACACAGTATGTTAGACATGTTCATTTATACTATCCTTACAGGCAAACATCTCACAAACAGTAAACACAAACACCAAAATTGTCAGCAGTACACCACACACTGCTCCTCCCCAAGCCCACCACAATACACATAATGCATCATTTGCTGAGGTTCTAAAGGTTAACTTGCCCAAACCTCAAAGACCACCAAAACACAATACAAAGTACACTCAGCATATTAAGCCTACTTCTTTATGTAGCACAAGGAGTCCCAAAGCCACAGATACTGGACCTGTAAGGCAGACATTGACCCAACCAATCATTCTTGTTACAGGTGACTCCCTTCTACAACATATGCCTCTTAACAAAATGAGCAAGGAAAGATGATCAGTTGCTTGTCTGGCACCAGGAACCATCAGATCATGCATGCACTCAAGTCCTTGAACAACAGGTACCAGTGTGACTCTGTCATAGTTCATGCCAGTGTCAATGACTTGAGGTGTACCTCCGTGGAGTATATGAAGAGAAACATGGTGGAGATCTCTGACTATGTGTACAAGGCAGGTATGAGCCTAGTATTGAGCAACATTCTATCTTCTCCAAGAATGGTTCTGCAATATGAGCAAATATATTGACTTCAATAATTGGCTTAGATTACGGTGTCATTCTAAAGGGTTCCAATATTTGTAAGCCTGGGAGGATATGATTGATAGACCACACTGCTTTGCCAGGGATGACCTGCATCTGTTCTCTCTAGATTTTTAATTAAGAAATACATTGTCCACTCCCACATGATCTTTTTAAGCAATTCCAGCCCAATAAACCTGACTGGAAATCCTACATCATCACTAGTGCACAAGCACAGAGATTCTTGGACTAGGTCAATACAAATTACCTGGAATAATTAGTCAGAGTACCCACTGGGGGAATAACATCTTGGATCTTGTCCTTACTAATATGGGAGCATCTTGCACTATCCCTTGCATATTTCAGCACTTGTTAGGTCTCACCATAAAGCAACCTCCTTCAAAATACAACTGAGAACAGAGATCTCTTCCACCCAAGGTACCTACAGAAAATTTCTTTAAGCCAAACTACCTACTCCTGACTGATACACTGGCAAACTTCAAATCCCCTTCAAACCCAGTTAACTCTACTGAATATGCAGAAATGTAAATCACTAGATTATACCAGCAAATAAACACCTGAGCAGATGCAGCTGTATCAGTAGGAACAAGTGCAGAGTAAACTCCAGAAACAAGCCCACATGGTGGAAGCATAATATCCATAAACTTTATAATAAAAGGTAAATAATTTTGACCAAAAATACAAAGAGCAATTCTGAGAATGTTACAGCCCTAGTCACTGAAATAAACAATCAACTCTGGAGCTTAATCAAATTCACAAAAGCCAGTTTTGAAGCTATAACAGCTACCCAAGTCAAAGGCAATCACAAGCATTTTTTTCACTTATGTGCATAATCTCAAAAGCACAAAGCAGCAATGCAGTGAGATGAAAGTGAAAGATGTTAACTACACTGAAACTGACGATATATCTAACATTAGCTCTATGTTTTACATTTCTCCCTTACATTATTCCCTCAAGATATGCCTGAAAATGGCTCACCTCCATCTATCACACAAGGACAAGTAATAATGTTGTTGTTGTGTCTTTCGGCTTTTCCCGGTTAGGGGTCGCCACAGCAGAACTCCGGTCCGCTAATGATTGGTAGTTGATTTTTATGTGCCGAGTTACCAGCCCTGACACAACCTTCAACGAAGGTACGCCCATTCATGCATGTCTCCATGCAGAAGTTGCTCTAGCTGAGAATCCAACCGGACAGCGTCTTACTGTGAGGCGACAAAGCTACCGCAGCACCACCACAATAATAATGTGCTGTGTAATAATGCACCATTGATGGGTGTGGTCAATATCCCTGGATACATCTTAAATAGCATAAACTGCAATTTAGAAAGACCCTAAGCAACACTGTTCAGTCTCATCCTTCTTACAGGTTTAGTGCTAACTGAATGGAGAATTGACAGTCATTCCCTTGCATAAGGGAGGGCATTCTACAGACCTAAGAAATTACAGACCCATAACATTTTTTATCTTAGATATGTCATCTTTTCATCATCCGGTCATGCCCAAAATGCTTAAGCAGCAAAAACATAGCAAACAATACACATAATGCACCTATATTCCTTATTTCCCCTAGCAAACTGCAAACAACGGTGGACAATGTATTACACCATTGTATTCAGCTGTGACAATCATAAAACAATTACTAATTAAATCATTAATAACATTTCTTTACCAGAAAGGTCCAACTGGGCAGCAAAAAAAAAAAAAAAACTTGTTCAGTGGGGATCGGGAGAGAAAAGCTCCACAAAGACGACAAATGTAACATGAGTCCATAATGAATAGCACTAAATGCACAATTGCAATGGTTATATGTGTACAAAACTGTATAGAGTAAAGACATTGATCATTTACAAATTATAAATACAATAAAAAATAAACATAGAAGAATTACACTGATGGTCAAAAAAGTCGAAGAGTTGTTCAGGTGGAGAGAGATTAAAAATATGAAAGCTGAATTTATTAGTGGGTTGTTCAAAGGCTCATAGGCGATTACTATGCTAAATTTTACCCAATTTTCCATCTCCAAGGGAAAGATAACAAGGGTCAACAAGTGGGATTTTAACTATTTTTACAGACTGTCTCTGTCCATAAGGGAAATGGGTGTCATCCCAGGAGTGAATGTATGGGTGGGAGGATGGTGTAATGGTTAAGGTGTTTACCTTAGAAGCACAAGGTACAGGGTTTGATTCTCATAGGGGGTAATTGGCTAGGCTTAAAATGGTCCATGAGGGCAGTTAGCCTAGTACTAATCAATGAATCAATGAATTTCCCCATCCATTTGTCCAGATTGCACTTGAAAATGGTCAGGGAAGGGCTCAACTTGATGCACTATCTGTAGGCAGGGAAAGTTTGGCAGGGTATTCCATTGTACAGCAAAAAGGAAGAGGAGGATTTAGTAATGATGACATAATGGAAAAGGTAGAATTATATCTGTGTTTGGCCTGCTAATGACAGTGATTAACTGAGAAGACGCTGAGTGTCAAACAGAGACAAGAAATGAAGGAAGGAAAGGAAGTAGAAGATGAGTGACAGGACAAGGAAAGGTGTTTTTGGGTTAAGAAAGAGTGTCAAGATAGAGTTATTAAATGGTGAGGGTCAAACATTGCTACATTAGTGAGCAAAATTGTCCTCCTACAAAGACACTGGATATGGGTTAGAGATAGTTGCAATATTAACTGGTAGCTTAGTAGAATTGTAAAAGATAAAAACATTTATGCCAGTTTAGTTTAACAGGTATCAGTCATAACTGACATTTAAGTTGTGAGAGATTACCCAAGGACTGAGCAAGAGCAAAGCCCACAATCTGATAGGTATTTCTTAAGATCGGTTATGAAGCTGAGGAAGTTGCTAGCTAAGTTCAGTGATGGTAGGACTGAGTTGTATATCTTAGTGATAGACAATGAGTAAATGACATCGGGGTCTATATTACAAGACTGAATGTTTAGGTGATCGAACACCTAAACATTGAACTTATAATATCGAAAGCAAAAAACAGCAAACGGCTGATTTAATGCAGGGAAAGATTTCCCTTGGCCATTTGCCAGATTTTGCCATTTTGTCTACTGCAGAGCAATCTCAGAGTTTGTATATTTAGTTAGGGGGCTGTGGGGGGCAAAGCCCCCCACTTAGTTTGGGGGGTAAAGTTATTTTTTATTTTTGGGTTCAACCGACGTGTTTTCCTGCGCCATTCAACGTTTATAGGTTCGATATTACAAGTTCGATGTTTAGGTGTTCGATCACCTAAACATTCGATCTTTTACTATAGACCCAAGGATATCACCCGCTGAATTACTGGACTTGTCAGCACTAGGAAGAAGTTTGTCTTGTGAATGTAGTTGTCTTGATTGGGCATTTGTGTGGATTGTGTACTACACTGTGATGCAGCTGACAGTAGGAGAGATAATGAAGCAATTCAGTACGGTTTGGGGGTTTTGGGGCAATGCATTGGTGTGCCCTATAAGGCAGACTTGTGGCAAACCTTGTCCCTTCTTAGATGCAAGTATGGCCTGAAAAATGACAAAATTAGAGAGCCATAGCAATGGTAAAAGGAAGTAGATGCCATTTGTGCAGGGAGCTGTCTGTGAGGGAGTGTATGATTCTATAAATTGTCAGGAGTTTCTGTTGGGTCTTTTTCTCATCTCTAATTATCATTAATAGTTTTACATACAATACAATTTCTATTTGTTATGTTGTTTAGGAAGATAACAGTAAAGGCATCCCTATCTAGACTGTGTATTTGGGGAAGGTATAGGAGAATCTTTTTTTTTTGTATTAAGAGAATGCTCAGAGTAATTATGCCAGAATTCAATGGAGGTAAAAGACCGATGTGTTCTCTGCTGAGGATAGAAAAGATTTTGTGCAAAACATATCAGGGTCAAACCACTGGCATATTAGGGTTAAAGAAGAATGTTAGGATGTGGTATAGAGTCTGTTAGTGAAAATATTAAAAAGCAGAGGACCCAGAATAGATTCATGGAGGACACTGGCAGGGACTGTTAGGAAAGCTAAATGGGCACTTTGCCATTTAACATACTGCTGTTGATATGACAAATAGCTGTTCAACTACTGTGGGGATGGTGGGTAAGAAACTGAGAGAAGACTCTATGAAGTGTGGGATTATAAACAATATCAAAGGCTTTTGATTGTGTTAGGTTGTGAAAATTAGGCAGAAATCAGGCTACAACTATCTCTTGCTTGGTTAATGGTGTTGACAAAGTTGAGAAGGGCAGCAAAAGTAGTGGGTCATGTGCGAAAGCCATTATGAGTAGGAGTGAGAAGCTGATGGTCAAGGAGGTGTTGGTGAAGTTGACTGTGAACATGTTTTCTAGGATTCTGGACAAAGATGACAATATTGCAATTGACCAAAAGTTTGAGAAATCACTGGAGTTTTCACCCTTATGCAATGGCATAATGTATTATTTTTTTTCCAAAGGGATGGGACACAGAACTCACTGATGGATCCATTTATTACTATGGACACAAGGTAGGCTATAGCATCTGCATCCATTTTGAGATACTTTCTGGAAAAGGAGTAGTGGGTTTTAGTTTTTGTAGCATTTTTAATAGAGTAGGGTGATACAGCTAGCAGTGTGAGGATAGCAGAGTGGCTTTTTCTTGTTGACTGGTATTTGAGGTAATGGTTGAATTATTTCTTATTAGTGTGGTTATAATACTGAAGTATTAGTTAAATGTTAAATCTTGATGCAATCCCTGATGGGGTCCTATTAGGCAATTATTGGGCTGGATTTTTTTTTTAGGGGATGGATGACCAGAAGATCTTTGGATATTTTTTGATTTTCCAAGTCTTGCACATAATATGCATCAGTTCTTTGGTTGATTTGTTTAGCAACAAGTCAGGGTTGGTTTGGGCACTATTATTTCTAATAGGGTCCTGTTCATTAAGTATATTGAGAAGCATAATATTGAGTTCTGCAATAGCATCAGCAAGTGGCAGCACTTTCCCAATGGTCTAAGAATAACTTTTTAATGGGGATGTAAACATTTTTGGATTAAAACTTGACAGGTAGCAAGCCATGTTGTAACTATGAGCCTTAAGTATATGTATATTTATTATGTTAACAAATGCTGGGCAATAATCACTGATGCGATCTGGAAGGATTCCCGAGAATGCAAAATGGTAGGGCTAGAAGTAGGTATCTAGTTTAATGTAGACGTTTTATTGCTTTATTTGTTATATCTGAGTTCAGGGATGAGTTAAGACAGGCACTGGCTGGCAGTGAAGAGTTACCAAATAGCTGGGTAACTACAGCAGAGCTAGTAAGGGAGACGGCTAGAAAGGTGCTTGGTATCACATCGGGACAGAGAAAGGATGACAAGAAGACATGGTGGTGGAATGAGGAAGTACAGAAGAGTATACAGGCAAAGAGATTGGCAAAAAAGAAGTGGGATTGTCAGAGAGATGAAGAAAGTAGACAGAAGTATAAGGAGATGAGGTGCATGGCAAAGAGAGAGGTGGCGAAGGCTAAGGATAAGACATATAAAGAGTTGTATAAAAGGGTGGACACTAAGGAGGGAGAAAAGGACCTGTACCAATTGGCTAGACAGAGGGACCGAGCTAGGAAAGATGTGCAGCAGGTAAAGGTGATAAAGGATAATGAGGGAAACATACTCACAAGCAAGGAGAGTGTGTTGAGGAGATGGAAAGAGTACTTTGAGGAGTTGATGAATGAAGAGAATGAGAGGGAGAGAAGGTTTGATGATGTAGGGATAGTGAATCATGAAGTACAATGGATTAGCAAGGAGGGAGTAAGGATAGCTATGAAGAGAATGAAGAATGGAAAGGCTGTTGGCCCAGATGACATACCTGTGGAAGCATGGAGGTGTTTAGGAGAAATGGCAGTGGAGTTTTTAACCAGATTGTTTAATGAAATCTTAGAAAGTGAGAGGATGCCTGAGGAATGGAGAAAAAAGTGTTTTGGTACAGATTTTTAAGAATAAGGGTGATGTGCAGAGCTGCAGTAACTACAGAGGGATTAAATTGATCAGTCACAGCATGAAGTAATGGGAAAGAGTAGTGGAAGCTAGGTTAAGAAAGGACGTGATGATTAGTGAACAGCAGTATGGTTTCATGCCGGGAAAGAGCACTACAGATGCGATGTTTGCTCTGAGAGTGTTGATGGAGAAGTACAGAGAATGTCAGAAGGAGTTGCATTGCGTTTTTGTAGACTTACAGAAAGCATATGACAGGGTGCATAGAGAGGAGTTGTGGTATTGTATGAGGAAGTCAGGAGTGTCAGAGAAGTATGAAAGAGTGGTACAGGATATGCACGAGGGTAGTGTGACAGCAGTGTGGTCTGCGGTGGGAGTGACGGATGCGTTTAAGGTGGAGGTGGAGTTACATCAAGGATCAGCTCTGAGCCCTTTCTTATTTGCAATGGTGATGGACAGGTTGACAGACGAGATCAGACAGGAGTCCCCATGGACTATGATGTTTGCAGATGACATTGTGATCTGTAGTGAGAGAAGGGAACAGGTGGAGGAGACCCTGGAGAGATGGAGCTATGCTCTAGAGAGAAGAGGAATGAAGGTCAGCAGGACTAAGACAGAATATATGTGTGTGAATGAGAGGGAGGATAGAAGAATGGTGAGGATGCAAGGAGTAGAGGTGGCAAAGGTGGATGAGTTTAAATACTTGGGGTCAATAGTTCGGAGTAACGGTAAGTGTGAAAGAGAGGTGAAGAAGAGAGTACAGGCAGGATGGAGTGGGTGGAGAAGAGTGTCAGGAGTGATTTATGACAGACGAGTACCTGTAAGAGTGAAAGGGAAGGTAGTGAGACCAGCTATGTTATATGGGTTGGATACAGTGGCATTGACAAATAGGCAGGAGTTTGAGCTGGATGTGGCAGAGTTAAAGATGTTAAGATTTGCACTGGGTGTGACGAGGATGGACAGGATTAGGAATAAGTATATTAGGAGGGTCAGCCAGGGCTGGAAGGTTTGGAGACAAAGCCAGATTATGTTGGTTTGGACATATGCTGAGGAGGGATGCTGAGTATATTGGGAAAAAGATGCTAAGGATGAAGCTACCAGGTAACAGGAAAAGAGGAAGGCCTAAGATAAGGTTTATGGATGTGGTGAGAGAGGACATGCAGGTGGTTGGTGTGACAGAGCAAGATGTAGAGGACAGGAAGAAATGGAAACAGGTGATCCGCTGTGGTGACCCCTAACGGGAACAGCCGAAAGAAGATGATGATGATGATGATTTGTTATATCTTGCTGGGATGATAATAGGTTGACTAAAATCACAGAAGTTTATACTGTTGTTTGTGAATTTGGTATACCAAGTTTGCCAATCAATATTTAGATCACATGGTAGTTGATACCCATGACCAAATCTCTCCACCTGTGGTAATATAGATGATTCTTGTCTCTGAGTCTGCAGTCTATAGGCCTGCAAAATGTAGTTTATTGGGTGTAGTGACTCATGTTTAATTGGGCATAGTTCCACACTACAGCAGTGGCATACCCCACACTTTTGGGGAGTAGGACTCCTCAGTTGTTTAAAATCATAGACACCAACATGGATAGTTCTTATCCCTAAGTTCACAAACTATATGGACCTGCAAAATGTTCACTGGAAAATAAATTGCCATGCATTCTTGTGCATCAGTAGTATATCCATAGTTTAGAGGGGAGATACCCAAGATGTTTAAACTCCTTGCTGCCCTGGATAAATGTAGAAAAGGATAAAGAATAAAAAGATGGGTGATAAATGAGTTATAACCTCTACTTTTACTGCAAGGTTATTACAACTTTTCAGAACTAATTACACAAGCAAAAAATCTATGCTGAAACCACAGGATAGGATGGTATAAAAATAGTTCAGCAAACAATTAAATGGCTAGCTCACCTCTATTGTTCAATATCTGCAGTTTTGAGAAATAATGAAATTTCATCTTAAATACTAATAATATAAAGACTATAATAACTGGTCAGTTTTACGCTTTGAACCCAACACAACAAAAATAAAGGTCAAGAGAAAGCCTAAGAGTAAGACGTCTGGTACTCCTTTTGAATATAATGAGGAAATACCTGCTGCATGTCATGGGACTTCAGAAGAGGACAGCAAAGGCTGTACTTGTTTGCTGTCAATAATATTTTTACGGCATTACTATACTCCTCTGCAAAAGGAGTTATACCAAGGTGGAACAGTTCAGTCTCAAAAAATATTTGAGCACGTTCCAGTGCTAGATCATCATTATCATTCTTACTGGTATTTCCTCAAGGAGCTATCCTCTCATTAGACAAAAGTATCACAAAACAGCTCTGTGTCACAAACTCATGCATCAAACTCTTCTTGACAAGGAGTTGCAATCTGCTAAAGTTGTTCTGAAAGGTATGTGCATTGAATGTGGCAATTAATTCATACCTAGGCAGAGTATAAGAGGGACTGAAAAGCCTTTTCAAAGAATATAGAGTAGTGTAACCATATTAATGTTAGTGACCACTAAGATATAAGCACGCCTGAAAATGAGTTTGTAATTCAGCCCAACAGGGGGCATCAGATGTATAATACAATGTAATGTATTCTGAAGCATGTTGTTTGACTTTTTCTTATTTTTCTACTGGGAAAGATCCATTATACATAAGTACCCTTTTTTTCTTGTTTGATAAGGTGCTTAAAATGCTTTCTCTGAGTCATACAATATGTAAGCAGAGCTTGAGGCAAAATTAAACCAAAGTCTATGGGGCAAAGCTCAATAACCACATACAGTTAAACCATCTGTAATGCTCTGCAAGTTAAAAACATAAAAATGCAAGGAGATAAAGCACTAAATACTCTGGTTCTGATATTATACAGAGCAGACTAGGGCTATACTGTTCATGCTAAGCAGACATATCACTACAATGGACTCTGAGAACCGCAGCATCTCTGCTGGGAATAAGCAATGGAAACAGGTGGCATTACCAGTCTTGGAGACTGACAGAGAGGATGGATACTTGCATTTTCCTAAAAATATAAGGACACAAAGGGGTTAAAATGGAAATCTTAACAATCATCCACAGAGTACATCTGTCTATCTGACTGACAGCAGTTGACTAGATAGCCTGCTGACCTGGAAATATCTTTAAAGCAGCAGTATCCACAAAGTTGGTGTACACCATGCAGAGGGTTGCTAAGAATTAAAGTACATTGTTATATTGCTAAAGTACTATCTGCACTCTCTGATTACAATACATTCTTTCTTTAAAAAAAATATTATGTCTTAAAGAAGCAATTTTATTCTTTTGGTACATATCTCTGGGAAACATGTTATACTGGCAATAAAGCTTGTCCCTTAAATATCAAACTGTAAGCATGCAATACTCATCAAATCAAAGTTTCCCTTTTTATGTCTGCCATATACTGTGAGACTCAACATATCATTCAGTCCTATAATATTTGTATTCTTCTGCATAAAGTCTTATCTAGGTATCAACTTCATTATAGCCTGGAATGCACCAAAAAAAAAAAAAAACAAACTTTACAGAACTTAACACAGTATAGCAATTTTGATTTGTTTGCAGTCTGTTGTTGCTACAATATAAACATGTCAGTTGGATATTAACATTACAAGAGAGTATGTCACTGCCATATCAGCATCTTCATTACTATTCTCCATGTTTTTATAATCCATTGGCCTCCTTTGGTAACACACAAGAGCCCCGTTTCCATATTGTTCACTACATTTCTATCAAAACAAAAAGTAAGGGACACTTATTTGGCACAGACGTGTTTAGCAGTTAGGAAGCAGGAGTAGAGCTCTGACTTGTTAATGAGCTGCTTACTGTGTCAAGGGTGCAGGGTTTGAATCTTTCCACTTTCATTTGTCTACCATGTGACCCTGAGCGACTGACTTAATCGAAGAATGTGCTGGAGGAATCTGGAATTCTGGGATAGGTTTCTTATTGGTCTCGTGGATTGCATGCCTTCTACATACCTACTTCTTAGTAGTACACAACTTCAAGGCATACATTCTTTTCTTTTCTTTTCTCTTCTTTTGTACACATTGACCTGAATGGCTAATGGGAAGCAGTCACCCCAAAAGCAGCATATGCACAACTGGCTGCTCCCAAAGTACATAATCTGTACATAAATGTAAATAACAATACTTTACTGCAAAGATTAAACTGTGTACTTTGGTTTCCCTAAGAAATTACACTATTACTGAATACTGTGCAGTCCTGAAGTGGCATTATTAATAATATTTACCTGGGATTCAGCTGCGACATCCAGTTATAATGCTATCGATTAATGTTAAAAAAAAAAAAATCTAAATGTTTAACAAAATATCAATGTTATTGTGTAAGAGCCTGGTATCATTTGTTTTTGCTCAGAAACTATTTCTGTCTGTATAATCTGCACAACCCTTGTAAAGTCATAAAATAATATAATATACAGGAGGATATGCTTTATCACTGGACACTGTCACATTGCATTGTGAGGCATACTCTGAAACCAGCTGCACTATTCATCATGTATTGTTCTAAATTTGCATTTGCTAGTGTAAATCCCATAATTCTCTGCAACTCAAAATGTTCCCAGTATCTGGTGGCAGAAACCAATTCAATTATATGCAGAAAGACATGTATTGCGACATGTGCAACCCTCCTTTTGTCATGGTATTATAGGAAATATACAAATTTCTCTTCAAAAAATACATAGATATCTTTCAGTACAATGGCACACAGCTTTATAACAATGCACTCAGGTCAACAAGCCAGACTCCACAACTATATACTTGTTTCATTCTTATTATATCTAATCAGTACAAAAAAACTAAAATAAAATAAAAACTGGAAATCTAGTTGTATTTAGCATAACTTAACAAACAACTTCTTATGTACTTATTTCTGAACTGGGTACTAAACTTGTTGGGCCATTTACACTACTACAGATCCAGTGTGCTGGGCCATTATTATTTTTCAGGGAAATGTGTATATCTTCAAGGATGTCTTAGTTAAATGATATTCACCAAGTCGTTCACATGTTTCTGTGTTTTGCATGGGACTTTCTGTTTGGCTGTAAGGTACATCTGCTATGGGACTTTTCAAATATATGTACTAGATGTTTTTGTTATGCTGCATCACAATGGACTGTTTCATCTGATAGAGGTGTAAACATACAACTATGGGAGATGGATCCTATCCCCTAGAGAACAGAAACAGAAAACATATTTTCTGGAACTGAAACTCCTTACACTGC
This sequence comes from Protopterus annectens, assembly GCF_019279795.1. NCBI lineage: Eukaryota > Metazoa > Chordata > Ceratodontiformes > Protopteridae > Protopterus > Protopterus annectens. The sequence goes on along the minus strand of NC_056747.1, from coordinate 552,991,096 downwards.
ACTGTAGAAGACTAAAGTACCAAGATCATCCAATGCCCCCTCATGTTTTAACCTCTAGAAGAAAGACCTTTTAGACTTTTGGGTACAGATAGCCACCAAAATGTAGTTCTACAACTCTTTGATACAAAACTGACCGAAGACCTACTACAAGAGTCTAATTCAGTAAACTAGAGCACAGTTATCCAAAAACTGAAGCTAGAATCAGGCAGGTATAGCAGTAAAATAGCCAAGCTGGCATTAATAAAGAATAAATGGGACATAATCAGACATCTGTGAGCTGTAAGTCAGCTGTGCATTGTTTGCAAAGAGTTACCATTATTTTTTACAGTGGCACCAAGGACCTCTATAATTAACTTTTTGCAAACGGGTTATGATGGGTTTCGAATACAAATTTGTAGTGGTTTATTGTATTTCAGATACTCTCTATTTCATAAATTATTTACCAACCAACAACAACACTGATCCCATTAGGAAAATGTAGAATTAGTTTTATTCATCAAACTGTGGAATACATAGAGTAGATCAAATGCCAATATGCCTCAGTATATACTGTAGTAGTGTTGCCTGTACACTAATGCATAGTCATACCTTATTTTATATTTCCCTTAATAGAAGCTGGGTCAGCTATCTGGTGAGTCTGCATGGAAGCAAAAACAAATAAGGAATCATTAAATCAAAAACATTGACTGTATAAAGTCAGCAGAACATATAGCTAGGCCATTGTGATGTCCATCTGGGGGGGGGGGGGTGCAACAGGCACTGTGAATGGACAGCTGTCTCCCTCAACTCTGCTATATACCAAAGAATGCAAAGCAGGTACAGTCTTTCAACCACTTAAGTACTGTGTCAGCAGTAATAAGTCAGAGCTAATGGTCCAATAAGTAGCAAACTTGACTTTGATGATGGAATATCAGAAGGCTGTGGGTTCTATTCCCACCTCAGGTACTTGGATTAATTTTCTAGTACTGACACTGCAGTGCAGCACATGGGGGTGCTCAACTCCTTAGTATGCAAACCTTTGGACAAGGTGTTACTCTGAGGCCTGTAATTTCCTGGGTATCATGGAACATTTCTCCTGGCTCCTACCAAGACAACAAAACATAAATAAGTGACAAAAAACAATGATTTGTCCTACTGTGATATGCAGACAGTTCCATCTCCATGTAGCTCCTCTGATTTAAGAAACAGAAGTAGAATCACAACAGTATAAGAAAAGGTTCACTAACACTTTGATATACTATTTGCAAGGCAAAAAAAAAAAATTATTCCTCTGCAATAATTTATAGCATGCACTACTGATAGTCCTGTAATGATACGAATCTTACTGTCAGCATAAGGGACATAGTGTCTTACTACATTTTTTCATGAATTCCTTTCAGTATTTCTGAAAAAATAATAGAACTACCTATTATGTTATTTGTTAAATGGGGAAAGTGGACTAGTCTTAGAACTGTTTTTAGGGACGATCATAGGGAAAAAAGAAAGAAAATCAGTACATACTGCAATTTCATACAATACTAATGTATTTATGTAATTTAAACATTAAAAAATGCAATTCAGTAGCAGAAAATGACATCTGCATTAAAGCCCAGAGAATAAGATAATGACTGTTTAACAAACAATGCTTATTCTTAGTATGTACTTATCTAACTTGAAAGTACAAAACACAACAAAATACAATAAATAATCAGCTAATACTCAACAAGTTTACTTAATTTACGCTCAACACAAACTATCCACTGTTTCTAAAGGAAGTACAGGCTGACTTCTCCTTTTTGGTGAAAATCAAACAACTTCCTGAAATCTGTAAGATCTTCTAAGTATCTCTCACCATTTTACAAAATGATAATTCATGGCACTGATAGTGAAATTGGGACTAAGGAGAGAGTCAACACCTTTGTTTGGTGATGTAAATGAACAAGATGGGAATGAAAAGGAAAACTGGAAGGAGTCGTGCACAGTTGGTAAAATCAAATCAGTTTTATTCTCAAAACTAAACTTTGGCTTGTAATAGTACAAATTAAACAGTAAATGGAATGATAACATTCAAGAAGTGGATTTAGAAAGGAAATGAAGTAGCGAATAATAAAAGGAAGTGAACTTAATATACGCATGACACTGAATTCATTTGGTAAAACCAAAACCGAACAATGAACTTTAGAAACTATACTGCAAATACATACATACATATAGTCTGACTCAGTAAAGCTCCTCTTCAGTGGAGTCCTGAGGAAAAAAAACTCCATGCTGCATACATGTAAATAAACTAACAGTAATGTACCACTCAGGATTATAAAACTTAACAGGTGATTTCATTTTACATACACTATATGGTATTTACAGTATACTAAGCTCAGAAACATCCAAAGAAGATAATGTATACAGTCCATATAACACACACATCAGTAGAACATTCAACATATTTTATAATATATATATATATATATATATATATATATGGGTCTACCCGACAACACTGACACACCACAACACCGACAACGAAATCACCGACACCACATAACCGACAGTTCACAAACACGAAACCTCACATGCCCGACACACCATAATACCGACAATCAACAAACAAAACAAATCCCCTGTCCAAAAAGCACACACACAACACAAGCACACCAAAATCCTTACAAACCCACACTAAACCTTACATACACAACTATCTACAACCTTAACCCATACCCTAACCCTAAGGTCCGTCACTATCGCACACTCACCTAACCCGCACCCTAACCCTAACTCACTTAACCCACCCCTAACACAAAGACTATCACTATCGCACACTTACCTAACCCGTGCCCTAACCCTAACTCACTTAACCTGCCCCTAACCCAAAGACTATCACTACCGCACACTTACCTAACCCGCGCCCTAAGCCTAACTCACTTAACCCACCCCTATCCCTACAGACCGTCAATATCGCACACTTACCTTACTCGCACCCTAACGTCCGTCACTACTGCATACTTACACAGCCTTTTGCCATGTCGGTGTTCTCAGCGTCAGGGTTTTCATCCATCGGTCTTCTCAGTTGTCGATCTTCTGGCGTCGGTGTTCTCATTGTCAGTGTTCTAAGCTGTCGACGTTGTCAGGTAGACCCATATATATATATATATATATATATATATATATATATATATATATATTCCCACTGTAACTGTAATGTTGACAAACAGACAAGAGATAATGTCTATAAAATTGTATACAATCAGCTACATTCCCAAGACATCTTTAACCAGGAGATTACTCTAGTGAAAGTTAACAGATTTAGTGACATTTTTTAATTTAATTGAACAAAGCAGAGCATTAGTAAAGACAATTGTGGAAGGGTATTACTATTATAATGATAGGTATGATTTCATTGGGATTGCAACTTATATAAATAAGATAAGATTTAGAATAAAAAAGGGTCTCGGTAATGGTGTTGTTCCAAGTGTGGGACCAATTGTTTGAGAAATGCATTTTCACAGAGATTTTAAACTGTTGGTAAGATGGCATGAGATTTCTGATATCTGCTGAGATGGAGTTTTACAGTTTAGACACATACACAGAGTATAAAACATTACAACTTTTGGATTTTTGAGTGAGTTTTCAGTGCTGGATCAGTGAGAAGGGTTTTGTGTGTGGGTGTGTACTAGCTTAATACGTTTTTGATGGCAGGGCATGTTTCTGGGGTATAGGGGTTATTCAGGAAACTCTTAATATGAGAAAAGGCTATTAAAGCAGTGAATTAGGACAGTGAATCGCTACACAGGGATAGGTTTAGTTATTGTGGTTACTAGCAAACTTTGCAGTTTTAATGTAAAATTTCTCAAGGTTAGCTAGCTGAAAATTGATGAGGCATTAGGGGTGCACATAGTTCTGAGCTGTAGTCCTACATGTATATTTTGTTTGGAATGAGTTCAGTTTACCTTAGATTGGATTATATCATTTAACTTGATATCTATATCTATATCTATATATATATATATATATATATATATATATATATACATATATACACACACACACAATCTATATATACATATATATATATATATATATATATATATATATATATATATATATATATATATATATATACACACACATACACACACATACACCCATATATATCCTCCTCCTCCTAGATCCATATAGCAAAAGAGTTTTCTTCATATTCCCCCCAAAAAACTACTGCTCTGAACAAGAATGATTTTTCTGTCCAATCCCATAATAGTACTTTCATTGAAGTAGTTCCAAGTACCAAACTGCTAGGAGTTATTATTGATGAAAATCTAAAATTCGACCTCCATATCCATAGCAACATCAAAAAACACATCAAAAATTAGGTGCCATCTACAGACACAAATACTACCTTAATATTACTGCTAAAACAGCTCTAGCATCATCCTTCCTGCTATCATCTCTACTATACGGTGCTGCAATCCTCACGAATATCCAGTCCTCCATGAAACCCAGACTGGACTCATGTTACAAAACTGCCATATTTGTAATAAATTCAAAAATCTCAGCACACCACTGCTTATCTCTACGACAGCTAAACTGGCTCGAACACCCACACTACCTCACTTACTCACAATTAACCACGGCACATAAACTCATATACAAGCCTTCAACTTGCCCTTCCCTCTCCTACTTATTGACTACGTACCATCCTAACAGGCCACTAAGATCCAAAAACACAATGATGCTGAAAGTTGAAAAACCTAACCTTGCAGCTGGTCAAAGGTTGTACTCTTGTACGGTCTCAAAACTATGGAATGCCCTCCCACCTTCTATCAGAACAATCAGTAACCCTGCTCTCTATAAGATCACACCTCTCTTTGAGAGTGTACTCGCACCATAATAGTACCTACTAACACCTGATCCACTACTATATCCCTCTACAATATTATTACTTAGGAGCTATCTCTGACTTGCTGAATTCAACTACTTATGCCTACAAAACTCCAAGTAACAATCAAAACTGCTACCCTACCTGACTAACTCCATCCTCAGTGATCAAACTGTACATAATGTTGATGTGTAAAGTTTGTAAATAACTTGTACCATTGTGTTTAATATTATTTCCATGCATTGAGACTGTATATACACTGTATATTGTGCTTTTTCTTGTATGTACTATTAACATTATGTGGAGCTTTTCTCCCCGGGCATCTACTGAAAATGGGCTGACCTAGGCCCAGTAGACTTTCCTGGTTAACAAATGCAATAAATAAATAAATATTAATATATTTATTTATACAGGTGTACTTCAAAAGATCAAAATAAACAGTTATTGAATCACAAATGATCGCATTAAAAGTACTGAATATTAGGGTGAAGGGGATTCCTGCATTCCCACATGCTTTGCTTCTTAAATATTCCAACTCTGAGACTGTAAACAGTAAGAGAAGGAACTCAGACAAAGTAATGCCACCATTTTGTGATCTTAAAGATTATTATTCCCATATGCTGGCATTACAGGCATTCAATATTCTGAACGTTTGCCTTAGTGTTTCCACATTTGTGTCCGTGTGTGTACATATGCATATATTTATATCTATGTGTATATGGGGTTGCATTTCATAACAGTAAAAGCTCAAAAGAAGAGTGAATCATGTTTTGTTCTGTTAACCAATAAGAACAAATGAACAGTAAAGTAAATGCTTTGTCTGTATGTGATTCAGCCTGCTTACCGCTGTCTATGGGAGATCGCAGTGCAGAGCAGCAGGGAATTTGTCCTTATACTTATATGTGTGTGTATATATATATATATATATATATTGCAAAAATATATACATATATCTATTATATGCATTTTGCAAAAAAAAAAATATATATATATATATATATATATATGTTGCAAAAAATATTTTAATTTTTGTATTTTTCAATCATTTTAGATTTATACTTATATACTGTATGCAAAAAGCAAGAAAGCGAATAAACTATCTTTAGAAGCAAATGACAGGTGAGTATGTACATGTATATAGCTATGTGCAGTGTGGATTAAAACAATGCTGAAATATTTTTAGCTATACTGTCAATGAGCAGAATGTATTCTACTTTTCCAGTCTGTAACTTGTTGAGTTGGTCTGTTTTAGGCACCAAAACAAAGGGAGGAAGAAGAAACTAAAAAGAAGGGCTACTGGTGATTATCAGCAGACAATGTACTGGGCTTGCTTGCAAAACGACTTGTTCTCACTATAAGTGACCACTTACACTCAGACCAGGTCTTTTGGCATCTGGACCCCATTGTAAGCATATTTGTTAGTCACTTACAGTGAGCAAGTCCTTCAGAATAAGGGCAAACCTACACTGGAAACAGCTCATTTGGAATCTGGTCCACAGTGTCTGCAACAAGTCATTGCCTCTTTATTTAACAGTTTGCTGTGCAAAGACCAGCTGCCAATGGAGAGACAACAATCTTTTTAAACAAAAGGAAATTATATATTTTATGAATTCTGCATTGCTTAATCATGTTGCATCTAAATTCAAAATTGAGCAAGGAAGCAGGGTGCACTACATAAATGTAATATAAATGGCATTCTAAAGTGAAAAGAAGTACTTGTATACTCCATAGATTAGAGGCTATGCTCCATTACTGACTTCATTTAAATATTTTAATGCAACTATAAGAAGTATGTAGAAAACTTACTTGGCAATGTCCTTACCACTTTAATGATGTGTCAGTGTTTTACATACTGTGATTACTGTTTTTATACATGTAATGAAGATTAAAGAAACTTATCTCTATTTTGCCAATGAGTAGCCGCGATGGTGGAGTGGTTAGCATTGCCGCCTCACAGCAAGAGGTTCTCTGGTTCAATTCTCTACTGGGGTGCCTTTTGCGCAGAGTCTGCATGTCTTCCCCATGGTCATGTGGGTTTCCTCTGGGTGCTCTGGTTTCCTCCCACATCCAAAGACATGCTGTAGGTGGATTGGACACTCTCAACTGGCCCTAGGCGTGTGTGTGTGTGTGTGTGTGTGTGTGTGTGTGTGTGTGTGTATGGGTGTGTGTGTGCCTTCTGTGGAAGGTTGGGCCCTGGGTTGGCAACTCAGCACTGTAAAACTCTACTGCCAATTGTTCTGTGGACCGTTGTTCTGCTGTGGCAACCCCTAACCGGGATAAACCGAAATGAGATGGATGATCTCTATTTTGCCAATCACAGTAAAGTTGTACTTAGGTAAGAGTCTCTGTACTTGGCATGTCAAGTTATTATTATTTAACTAAATTTGTGTATCAGAAATGTAATACAGCACATAAATTCTAACAGCAGACTATCTTAGTTAACTATTGCTCAAAGAAAAGAGATTGGTAGATGTTAGAAGGAGGGTCTACTTTGCATAATCAAATTTGCACTTTACTGAAATAAACCAACAAGATGAGTACATCTAAACTGGACATTGCCAAACCTTCATTTTGCTGAAGTTTACATCAACAAAACACCAGCTGCTACAACAAAACAAAAAAATACATATTTTCTTACATTTTTGTAGGGGTTCAAACCCCCTGCACTCCCCACACTCCCTGCAAATTATATATACTAACTCTCAGATCACACTACACTGTACCGCAATCTCCATTCAGAACTCTGAATGCTGTGAGACATGAACAACAGGTGTTTCATTGATGTAAACTTTGACAAACTGAAGGTTTGGCGATGTCTGGTTTTGAAGTATTCATCTTGTTGGTTTACATTTTGGTAAAGTATAGATGTGATAATGCAAAGGAGACCCCAGAAGAATATACTAAAGCAAACCAGTCAAGATTTGCCAAAACATTTTGCCATCAAACCTGACAAATACTCCATACTGCCAGGACTTTAGGATGCCCTATGCAAAGAAGTCATATATTTTTTTCATCTGCCTAATTGACTGGATCCATTTAAGTTGATTTTCTGAGGTACTTAGTGCAGCTGTAATTGTTTCAGGAGAAAAATTTGACATCTTCAACAAGAATATCATACATTTTTGTTATACAGTAAGAGTAGTGGGGCAAAAAAACAAGGTGCGGGCTCCAACTAAATCCCATACATATAATCTGCTTAAATGTGGTACTCATTTGACATACTTCATATCCTTTTGAAATGGCAGTATGGTATGGTATATCCCTGCATCTGGAAAAAGTGTTGTATGGGGTTATTAAACACAGACACACACACACACACACACACACACACACACACACACACACACACACACACATTCTTGTTTCTAAAATATTACGAATTATATGAAAGGAATGTGGTTCTTCTGTAGCAAAATTGTTCAACACGTGAATATTTATAATTTTGTGTTAAGCTGACTTTACATCTTCTGCTCTGGTACTATGTCAAATGATACTGTAGCAAAATGTGTCATGCTATATATCACACAATATGAGGAAATGTCAGAAAAGCAGCACAATGTAGAATGCGGTTTGTTTTACTATTTGCATGCCAAGGAAAAGCAGAAAAGACCATCCTACCCAAGGCACTTAAGAAACACAAATTAATTTCCCATTCTGTCTAAGCCTGACTTATTGACTGCCCTTACAAATCCTATTTTAGTTAGTGTTCTTGGCTCATCCTTTAATGAGGACTGACCTGCCACAGGAGGTGTCACTGTTCTTCCTGTGTTCCCACCATGTCTTAAAATAATGTCATATAGGTGGCTTATAATAAAATATTTAGTCTACACATAAATGTTAAAATGTGCTGAAAGGTGTTCTGAATGCTGACAGCATTATTCTAATTCACATTTAAATGCATGCAGTATGTTAGGGATGATGAGAATGTGGAACCTAGAAATTAATTTAATTAATGTCGCCCTAAATGTAGAATTATTTTCTGAAGTGTTAAAATTCTGATCCCAAAGTGACTATTTTTAGAATTCAAACTCATGCGAAGATCATCATTTTCACTCATTAATAATCAGGATGCTTTTAATTGATCTGAAGTTTATTTTTAAAACTTTTTACAGACACCCCTTTCCTAAAGACAAACACAGACAGCTTCATTACACTTCTACAGTAACATGAGCACAATTCTTTCTATGAAAATAAAATAAAAAGCTGGCAGTTGGGTAAAAAACATATACAATTATATTGAAGGGGAAAAAACAAATTACTGGATCCCATGTTACTAAAGTGTAAGAGCAGCATTTTGGTACAGGCCTTAACCTACATCTTCAACATCTTCCTAACTAGTGGTAATGCAATTCGTGAGTTCATGCACATATTAATCATTCCTATACCAAAAACTGTGACCCCTACCAGGATAATAAAAATGTTGGAAAAGCCTTGCATTTTCAAATGTTTGAGTACATTAACAAATATGGCCTGCTTACTGATCCATAACATGGCTATCAAACAACACATATTTCCCTTAACACAGATTAGTCTGTCAGTGATAGGGATGGAGATACTACCAATGTGGTATATACAGGGGCTACGTTGTCAAGGATGAGCTCTACAGTGTTTGGCCTCCTTGTGGGCTAGTTTACTACATGTTTTTGGGAATAATCATTTATTAGAGGGCAGTGGTTGGCATAATGGTTAAGGTATTTACCTTACAGACACAAGGTGCTGGGTTTGATTCTCATATGGGGTAATTGGTTAGGCTTAAGAAGGCCAACAAGGGCAGTTAGCCTAGTACTAATCTATGAACCTATTAATTCCATGAATCTTTCTGCATGTCTAACTTTGGAGGTATAGGTACAACTATTTATTGATGGCAAGGAAATCACCTGAATAGAACATTCAATATACAAAACTGTACCAGTATCTCTTTACTATAGGTAGCCCTCAGGGTTCGGTGTTGGGAACCTTGCTCTTCTCCATATCTTTAAATGGCATACATTCAGTAGTCCCATTCAGTGCTTTCAGCCTGCATGCTAAAGCATTCTACTTCACAACTCTGTCCCTTCCTCTCTTGCCATAGAAAAGCAGCTATACACAAATATCAAAGCTACTTGTAGATGATTTTTGGCAAACAGGGTAACACTAAAAATTGCAAAAAACTGCCAGTATGATCTTCTCACAGAAATCAGAAGCTAAGTGTTATCAGCCTTTTAAATTTAATAGACCCCAGAAAGCAAACAGGATTACAATCCAGACTCCAGTCGGAACCACCTTGTTATATGTTCAGAACATGAACATCAAAAATGTACATTGAGAGTGGAAGTGAAGCTTCAGGAAAGTAACCTAACATAAACGGTGAGAACATATGACTAGTTAGTTATGACTGGGAAGATCCAATTACTGCAGCATTTTACATCCCTGAGTGTTCAGTTAGTGCTGTGACATACATTGTTCCAAGGATGTAGCTAACCATAAGCTACAGTATACAATTTTATAAATAATTTATTTTTTGTGCAATGTGAATTGCTAGAAATCATATTTAAAAAAATCGTGGTCACATTTACTATGGAGTTACTTTATTAAGTGACCTTCTTGACCAAATGTATACGTTTATAAAAGTTTTTATTTTTTTTTCCAGTAAAGAACAAAAAAGTTACGCATTCCATGAAGGTGTGCTGTATTTCCAGTACAGTATTTTGAACTGCATTGGGAACCTTGAGTACAGTACTAAAAATCCTGTTTACATTTATTTATTTATTTATTTCCAGTTTGATGACCGGGGATGTTCACTGGGCTCAGGGAGCCCATTTTCAGTGGAGGCTCAGGGAGAAAAGCTCCATGTTACAAAGTTTAGATACAGATACAATATAGAAAAGAAGAACAATTTACAATTATGTTTCATGCTAGAGAGCAGGTGTAATTTCTTAGGTACATGTTACCTTTAGATACAGACACAATGTTATTAATGAACAATTTACAGTTACATTTCATGTTAGAGAGCAGGTGTAGATTCTTAGGTACATGGTACAAATTTGATATTTGCAATATGTACATGTGTGTGGTAGCCTATAGATCATAGCTAGAGAGGCTAGTAATCATAGCTGGAGAGGGGTTTAGAGGTGGGGAGAGAATTATAGGACTAGGTGGGGAGAATGCAGTTGCATTTTCTGTTAGAGTAAAGGTAGGCATGTAACTGAGATTTAAAGTTTTCAAAGTTTGCACAGGTCATAAGAGAGGAAGGAAGAAAATTCCATTTTTTTGCTAAGGAAAAGGATAGCAGGAATTGACCAGCAGGGCGACTGGGTTTTCAGACACAGGTTAGATTTTGGTGAGTAGATCTGAGAGTTCTCTGAGGGCTGTAAGGAAGAAGGATGTTGCATAGAGCAGGGCACTTAGAGGGTTGAAAGATTAGTTTGTGTGCTGTGGTAATCTGAAGATAGTCTAGATGGTTGGAGAGTTCAAGCCAGTGTAACAAATTAAGGGCAATACAGTGATGGGAGGAGTATTAGGCTTTGGTGACAAATTTAGAAATCTTATTATAACAGACTTCCAATTTTGAAGTGAGTGTGGCAGATAAGTTAGTTAATAGAGGAGTGCCATACATTAGTGAGGGGAGTAGATAGGTAGTGGCAGGTGTCTGTCTGGTGGAAGGAGAGAGAAATTGGATGTTCCTGTATAGCATACCAAGTTTTATATGGGTTTTCTTAATGTTTTGCTGGATGTGAGTGTCGAATTTCAGGTATTCATCAATAGTGACCCCAAGTAGTTTGGCAAAGGGAACAACCTCTATAGTGGAGTTATTTTGGCTAATGATTTGGAATGAATTTTTATCAAGAGGGAAAGCTTTTGAGGGAGAGAATAATAGTATTTTGGATTTACTGGCATTTAGTGAGAGGTGATTCCGAAGTATCCAATTTTCAGTGGTGGAGAAAGCAGCTTGGGTCAGTGTCTAAAGCTCTGGTAGGTTGGTGGCACTGCAAATTAATGTGGAATCATCTGCATATTGCACAATTTTGGTATTGGGTATGGCTTTGTGGAAATTGTTAATAAAGATGTTAAACAGCATTGGACCAAGTATGGATCCCTGGAGAACCCCAGTGGAGGTGGGAAGGAAGGTTGTGGTGCCTGTCCCCCATTTTACAGCTTGAGATCTATTGGAGATGTAGCTAGAGAACCAGGATAAGGTATTCTGGGAGAGATTAAGGTTGGAGAGATGGTTTAGGAGATGGGTGTGGGAGATGGTATCGAATGCCTTGGACAGATCTAGAAGAACAGTAGAAACTATTTTTCCAGAGTCCTGGGCAAGATTTATTGTCCCTAGGAAGTAGAGAAGTACAGTGGTTGTACTATGGCCTGCACGGAAGCCATGTTGGGTTGGAGTGATTAGTTGGTTATTGGCTAAGAATGGCATGAGCTGAATGTGAATGCATTTTTCTAGTAGTTTGGAAATTGGGGAGAGGATGGCTATGGGGTGTAAGTTGGAGATGTTATTGCTTTTGCCTCTTTTATGGAGGGGTAGAATGAATGACATCCTCATCAAGAGCTATAAAAGCTGTTAAACATTTCACCATACTGTTATTTGTGTGAAAGCATTAACTCTGTTGCACCATTTACAGCCAATATAGTACTGTGGAGGCTCACTCATCTGCTGCACTGGAAAAACCCTATCATTACAACTTTGAAAGGTGCATAACAAATTTTGTTATGCGCCTCTGAAAACTACTATGATTAGGTCTCATGGCAGAACAGCACATAACTGGCTTGCCAATCAGTGAGGTGGATGTACTACAAAATAAATAATTAATGTACAACCAAGTATTTGGATTTGTTACTGCATCCAACCCTAACGTTTACTCAACACACAGTATTTATGACAGCTGAATACTTAAATCAACTCAGAGTCAATTATAGTAAAACCACATTACAGTGAAATCTAGAAAAGCATTTGCAATTAACATCTTTAGCCACAGATTAAAATATGCTCTACAAATAACCATATCAAATTCTTGAACAAAAACACAGTCGCTAGAATCTTCCACAAACAAATTAGGTAGGTTCTTTTTCTGCCCTGCAAGTTTTGAGCATCAGTACACAACCCTAAAAGGCAAACCTCCTCCCCTTCACTGCCAGAGACTGTTACCCATTTTTCATCATCCACTTCCAAAATGGAGTATCTCGCCTTCTTGCAAGGTTCATGAAATCCTACCCCCATAGTCACAGAGTGAGTGCTAGTAATACAATCACATTACAAAGACCATACTTCGCTCAGGTTGTTGGTATAAAAAGCATCCGTGAATTAGTACCAAAAACTACTTCTCACTGAAAATCAGAAAGGAAATGGATTTTTTACTTTTTAGGACTAAGCTTGTAACTCAACTCAAGTATAATAAAATGAAAGTGCTTGAAGTACTGAGCCAAACAAGTAAACAAAAGTTATCACTGCACTCCAAGAACACCACATAGCAAACCCTGGTTAGTAGCGTAGAAAGAAAACCCAATGTAACCAAGCCACTATTAATATTTAACATGACAAACCAAAACCAGACCTTGAGTGTAAAAAAATAAGTAGTCCAGAATAAACCAAACCAATGTTCCAAGGTTTACCACTTTCATCTTTAACATTAAATGGATGACTGGTGGCTCAGGTATCCACATGCACCTGTCTCTGTTACAAAGGTTGAGTAAAAACTCACAGATGTTTAATGTCCAAAATATACTTTCAATACTTCTGCTACATTAGATATTCTGCATGCAGAATGACATGAAATAATATTCTAAGCACATGATTATGCAAACACACAGACATGTGTATATCTATCTATCTATTTATCTGTCTCTGTATATCTACTGATCCCTATCAGTTGATTGAGTTTTCAGAAACTTGAAATTCATATGGTCGAGACCATATGATAGAGTTTTTGAAAACATCAAGCTTTTGAATGGAGATCGCAATATAGCAAGGATCAGTAAATTTACCCTTTTCTTCACTGTAGTGCAATCTCGGAGTTGGCATATAAAATTTGCAGGGGGTGTGGGGTGCTTACCCCCCACCCCGCATTAACTTAAAAAAGTAGATTTTTGTGTTTTTGTTTTTGATGTTCGAGAAAAGTCAATCATGTGACATTTATTTTATATATATATGTATGGGTCTATATTATATAGATGAAAAATCAAACTGTCAAACGCTCACATAAGCGTAAATGCAGAAATTCAAAATTACTGTTGTGGGGGGCACAGCCCGCACACCCTCAGCTAAATATATATTCCAACTCTGAGATCGCACTACCGTGCAGGAATTGAAATCTTTCCATTCTGCACTGTAAGGAGATGCCGGTTCCTTCGCACTGTCAGCATTTCAAATGTCAATCATATGGTCTCGGCCATATTTAATCCAGCATTTTGTGGTGTCGACAATGTGAAGGGGACCCATATATATATATATATATATATATATATATATATATATATATATATATATATATATATATATATATATATATATATATATATATATATATATATATATACACACACACACACACACACACACACACACACATACATGTGTGTGTTTATACGGGATCTATACTGAATAACTGATGGAAAGTAACAGAGGTTCACTATATCTTAACAGAGACTATAGACAGACTTGCAACCTTTGAAAATCGGTTAATAGAAACAAAAAAAACAGAAATTGCCACAAGATTTAAGAGATTTTAAGACTGGAAAAGTTTTCAATTGGTCTAATCGGGACAGCTGTCCCTTTAAGGAGGTGGCAGCCACTGAAGTGCAATGGAGAACTGATGATGATGTTAGCCTATGTACAGAGGAAAACCTAACTCAGATGGAACATGCCATTGTGGATTCAGCGTTAGTAACAGCACCTGACCCTTTAGAGTTTCCAGTCCTACAAAAGGAACTGTATCTACTACCACTGGAATGGGGGAGTCTGAACAGTACTCGAGGTCAGAGCAGAATGAAGCAGATGGACCACCAACCAGTAATGAGGAGTCAAACTTGTCAGTAAATAATATCATTTACCATTTACCACAGTATAAACTGTTCATGAACTTGTTGTTTTAAACAAGGATATAATATTTGTACCTGGCAGTTCTGTAGACATTGCTGATACACTCATGGACTTCAAATTATTTATTAAAAATTTGAACTTAAAACTTTATAATGGGCATGAAAGTTTGAATTATGACACAAGTAATAGAAGGACAAGTATGTTTGTACTGGTAAGCAATCCTGTAATAGCAACATTTGAAATAGCCATTTAGAACAAAATTTATGAAGTGCCTCTGGGAGTGAATAAGAATAATTCTTATAGTTTAGGAAAAGAACAGCAGGCAGCAATAAAATGTTTAATAGATAACATAGATATAATAATAAAAAATGCAGATAAAGGCGGAGCAGCTGCTGTGTTGGACACAAGATATTATAGAACAGCCATTACACAAATGCTTAGTGCAGATGATTATTTTGTGATTACTAGATGAAAAGCATTAACCATAGTTGCTGACATGAATTCAACAGTATACAATATGCATTTAAATAAGGAAACCCCTTTGGAAACATTGGAATATTTATATGTGTCAACACCTGGAATACCGGTAAAATATGGAGTGCCCAAAATTCATAAGTCTTTAAATGAGTCACCAATAAGACCGATAGTCTCAGCAAGGGGATGGGTCACTGAACCCATCTCAAAATACTTAGAAAATGAATTAAAAACAGTGTTAAGCAAGTCTACTTTTGTTTGTTTGTGTCTTTAGGCTTTTCCTGGTTAGGGGTCGCCACAGCAGAACTCCGGTCCGCTAATGATTGGCAGTTGATTTTATGTACCGGCTTGCCAGGCCTGATGCACAACCTTCAATGAAGGTACGCCCATTCATGCATGTCTCCACGCAGAAGATGCTCTAGTTGAGAATCGAACTGGACAGCATCTTACTGTGAGGCGACAATGCTACCGCAGCACCACCACCGCGGGTCTACCATTATAAATTGTACTACTGATTTTTATTTGATTGGTGAAGGAACAGTAATATCACAAACTGCTATTTTGTTACACTTGATGTTGACTCTCTGTTTACTTCCATACTAAATGATGAAACTGTTGAGTAAATACAAGACTTTATTTCACAACTATCACTATGTACAAATTCAGAAATTAATATATGTACACTATTATACTCAATATTACAGAATAATGTGTTCTTATTTCATGAAAATATTATAAACAACAAAGAGATGTGGCCATGGGTAATCCTGTAGTCAACACATATGCAAATATTGTCATGAACAAGTGGGAGAAAGCACATGCACTACCTCTACAATTCAATGAGTATTATAATAATTTCATATTCTATAAAAGATTTGTTGATGACTTGTTTTTGAGGTTCACTAGCTGTATTAGAATAATTTGTTGCTTATTTTAATGCTTCTATTACTTTTTTGAAGTTTAACAAATTTAAAAAGATTGTACACATTTCTCAGATTGATTTTCTAGACATCTGACTGCTTAAGAATAAAGTAGAAGGAATAGAAACAACTTTATATTAAAAAGAGGTTAAGAAAAAAACACATATCTCCACTGTACTAGCATGCATCTTCCATGTGTTTCAAAACATAGTTAAAAATCAGATGCTACAAGAAGCTAAGTTCAACTCAGTTGTAATATGCAGAGACAAATAATATGGCTGATGATTTTAAATATAAGGTTACTAATACTGAAAAATAAATAGAATATAAGAGAACAGACATTAAGACCGATTTTCTCAGAGAGAATATCAAGTGACATAAAGAACAAAAGGGATTATAAAGATCATTTCAGATGCATATTGACTTACAATAGAAACACAACTAAAATCACACATGTAATTAGGAAGCATTAGCTGATGGTGCAACAGCTACCACAGATTAGTGGAATAGGCAAACGACATTTAGGCTTTGCATATAAAAAAATGTCATAATTGAAAAACTTATTATGCTATTGAGAACATAAGTATGTTTCACATCATAACAGAAGTTTAAAATTAAGCACATATAAATGCAATAGATCCCAGTATTGTAAATACATATTGTACTGATAAATGTATTATATATCCTTTACATGACACTAATTATTATATTAAAACATATGGTACTTGTAAAACAAAGAATTTGGTCTATATGGCTCTTTGTCAAAGATGCAGTGCATTTTATATAAGCAAAACAAATCGAAAACTAAAAGAAAGTTTATGCGACCATTTGTCAGAACTACGCAGAGCAATAGAAACTAATGCTTTATATAAGCATATTAAAAATGCAGATGACAAGCATACTTTTAAATTTGTAATGTTGAGTGTAATTCATGGGGGCATTAGGGGCTGTGATATAAAGAATGAGACTGAGGAGAAAGAAAATAAGTGGACAGCTAGATTTAGAGCGCAGCGATATCCAGGTTTAAATGAAGCTTTTAGTATAAACCCAGTTTTAAAAGACTTAAGAAATAAAGTGAAATACATGTCTCTTTAAATGTATGATTAATGGTCATTTGAATTTTAATAAAAACAGCAGCCCAACAGATGATGGCAACACAACTGAAATAAAATAAAAGCAGCACTAAACAGCACTCTCAGAGAAGGCATAGAAAAGCACATACACTTTGGATAGTATAATGTGGTCTCTCTAAACCTTGCCAGACTTGAATTTTAATCAGTGTTCTAACTGATGTAGCTATGTGACTTACTATATGTATTTAAGAAGTGTTTTTAACTTATAGTTTATTTGCCTAAAGAACTTTCTGAAAGAGTGACTTGCACAGTTTTATTAAAGTATTTACCACTGGTATATGTGGCTCCAGATTGCATTTTTGTTTTACGTTTTCACTATATCAATCAAAAAATCATTTTTGAGACACTATTGCTCCTATTGTCTGTTGACCATCAGACCCCTCCCAATCAACTGCCATTTTTGTTCCTCTCTACTGGGGCTAGGTTCAGCCAGGAGGATATACCATCTAAACAGTCATTAGGGTTGTTTGGAGAGTTTTCTAGTTTAGCCTTATAATCCATTCCCTGCAGATGCCAGGTAAGTGGAGTGAAAACAGGATGTGCAATGGGTTGTCCCATGCTGGCTATCTGTTACTGCCAACCAGTCCTATCTCCTCTCCTCAAGCACAGGACGTGGCTTATCCAGTCCAGAGAAACTGCACTTCCCTATGCGCTCTGACAAAGCCTGATATCGTCCAACCCCCATGGGAGAGGAAAACGTGCCATATCCCTCCAGTCTTCTCCCACCATGCCAGGCTCTTCCAGTGCCAGGGCTGCTAATCAACCACCAGAAGCTAGATTCAAGTAAGGGCTCCATCACTCAGTGCAACTGAACGAGGCTCAAGCCGTCAAACATTTGATGCTAGAAATGAAAAAAAAAAAAAACATGACATAAATCAAGGGATTCTGTAGGGGCAAGCCCTTCTCCATTCCCAACCAAGAGGATTGCACACCTACACCCCCAAACTATAAATGTTTTACTTCCAAGACCAGTTAACAGTTGGGAAAGGGCAGATTTCTTTACCTGTCACCTGATCTTAGCAAAACATCACCACTAATGTTCAGTAGCAACATAAGTGAAAGATATGAACTCCAGTTCCCATTCGCTTACATTACTAAGTTCTGACAGAATGCACCAATGATGTGAGTTTATATATATATATATATATATATATATATATATATATATATATATATCTGTGTGTGTGCGTGTGTGTGTATTACAAGCTCACAAACATGCAAACACACAAACTATATAAAAATGTCTAAATTTCTTGTTGAACATATTCTGGAACCTCATCTATTCTGCATGACTAGTTAATGCAGCTCCTTGCATAAGGCTCAAATAATTGATTTGCCCTCCAGCTTCTTTCTTGCTCTTTGGCTAAGAGGAAAGTATATTACTTTGAATGCATGGAAGGCATGGAAAAGCAGATACACTTTGGATAGTGTAATGTGGTCCCTCTAAACCTTGCTAGACCTGTTATGTGGCCCCTTGCAAAAAAAGACCATATAGCCCTAAATAGACAATGAGATGTTTGTTTCCTGCTCTACACCTACGCCTAATATGAATTGTTAAATGAAATAAATAAATATCAAAGCATTTTAAAAGTAGGAAATTCACAAGGCACAATTCTAAGAACCTGGCAGTCATCATGTTGACACAGTAAAATATGTGTAAGCAGATCATAATGCATCCACAACAGTCCTGACTGAATCCTGCAAGTATAGTAAATAAATAAATAAATGTTTTGAGTAAACATTTCACATTTCCCAGTGTTGTAGTAATACAAGCTTATGTTAGTTTGCTTTAGCTAACTTTTCTTCAGCATATAATACCTAAAATAACTGGGTCCTCAGAAGGCATAATGCAAGCACGACTCCTAGGTTAATTTCTATACTGTTAATTACAATCGATCAGGAACATTTCAGTGGAAGCCTCCACATGCTGAAACACATGTGATACATTTTCTAGGTTGTAGAAAAGCATCTTTAATTTCTACAAAGGCAGTTTCACTACAGGTGTCTTCAAACTGGCTGTAATCTGGACAACTTTGCATTAAACTACTCAGAAGACTAACTCAAGGTGATGTCAAAATGTCAAAACCGAAGCCATTCAGGTGATCAATGGTCAAAAAATATTTAAAATACAAGAAAAAATGCTACTATCAGTGTGATAAAGAAACAGCTAGAATAACAATGGGTTACCAGAACTCGTTTGAGAGGTGAGAGAACAATAATTACTACCGCAGCAATGAAGCCCGGGAGCCCATAATTAATGGCGTACATCTTGAGACATTGAATTTCCTGGTAATTGTTTTAATGGGTACCATTCTTTATACTCTGGATTCTGGTTTCATAACTATAGGTTTTATAACTGTATTATGAAATTTTGGGAAGAAATACAATTAGAAAACAGACATTTTTATCTGTATTATAGCAGCTGTTCCTTTTCACATTTTGCGCTTACAGAAGCATTCTTCTAGTCCTGGCATTGACTTAGCGTTTTGCAGTGCTATTTAGAATTGGAGGTTCTCACTTTTTACATCAGTTTGCAGCTCTGCCTGCTGTATGCTCACTGGGTTTAAAATCTGACTTCTTATGTAGGTGAAGCAGCTATTCAGGCTGCATGACACCAGTTGGACAGAATTACAATGTTGTAATCTGATGTTGAGCTAGTATAAGAAACTCTCATCAACTCTATATATTTCACCATTGTTCCTGACTGTATTACAGTGAGTTTAGATTTCAAGTGGACATTTTTTAAACACTGCATACCTTACCATTCAAAAAGTAATACATCTGACATATTTCATAAGACAACCCATAAGTGCAATAGCTCCAAAAAAGAAAACAACATGGCTCAAAGCAACAAACATTATAAATAGTCATAAAACTAATTTTCTGTGAACATTTTATTACTGCTTGAGAAATTTCTGCTTTCATGTCTTCAAGTTAAAGGACTATGGTAACATGCAACAGACAGACTGCAATACTGCAACACTCATATGCCATTAAACATTAGAAAAAGTACATAAAAAGTTTATGCAATTTATAATCAAAAGATTTTTCTCTACAAAATATGATGATTTTTCTTGGTATATAAGCATTCTGTTCCAGACAGTAATCAAAGGCAATTTAATGTTTCATCCTCAAAATTTCTAGAACTGCACCTTATAGGCATACAGTGTAAGTTACAAATACCTGCATTTTTAAAACATTTTTGAATGTAGTTTACATTGTTTCCAGTTTGTATGGCATAAATGCTTAAACAGTTGCCATATTATTTTCACTACTGTTCTATGTAATTCAACTTTGTCCCGGTCCCCTTCAATAAACACATCACACAGAATGACATTTGACAACCTTTAATACACTTTCATAAACATAGCTTTCTTATCCAATATTTATTAATTACAACTGAAACACAATATAGTTGACTGAATTCCAACATCCACATCCATGTAATATTAATCAGGACAGAGTGACTTTGCTCATCCCGGTCCAATAATCAGCGTCCATACCTCCAACTCACTTACTTATGAAGCAGCGTCCCACTACTCACTTCATTTACCACTTATTGAATTAATATCCAGACAAATAACCAGTGTCCTTATCCCAGCTTGCTTATTTATCGAGTCACTTTCCTTTTCCAATTCATTGGAATGACCATCCACAACCAAGGGGGAACAGAAGAGGGCACATGTGTCCCTCTTCTGCGCCCTGCCCAATCTAACAAATAACCACAATCCCTACTATTCCACCAGAAAGAGAGAGGGAGGGTGGGTAGCAAGCTCATACCAAAATGTGCTTCCTTACCCAGTTACACTTGCATAAACCTCTTAAGCCCGTCCCTACCCTTACCTCATTTCCTCCCAATCATCCCTCCTTTCCCATTTAACCCTTTCCTCCCCCTTACCCTCTTTACTCCCACCAATATATTTATCTAACCCCACT
The DNA here is from genome assembly GCF_019279795.1 of Protopterus annectens. NCBI lineage: Eukaryota > Metazoa > Chordata > Ceratodontiformes > Protopteridae > Protopterus > Protopterus annectens. Next base: position 552,969,763 of record NC_056747.1, on the reverse strand, counting down.
CTGAAGATGTCAATCCAAACTGACCCACCATACCACTGAAAAGCCAACCAAACTCACAGTAGCACAATACTGTGCTCCTGATTAAAGAGCTGACAGCTAGAAACATCTAAGACCTGCATAACCTTAAACATTCCCCCAAGTCAGAAACTGCTAAAGCCCTCCTGGCTAAAACCCTAGCCATGACTCAAGGAAGCAGAACAAGCCAACTTCTGTAAAACTCCAAAGCATGCCTTGCTTAAACCCTCTCACCCACGTAGCAAAGCACCCTGCTCCCAAAATATACCAAAACACCCTCATGTCTACAATGCTTCCAAAAACCCTACCTACAAATTCCCTCAAGCATAAATGAAATAGTTCTTGTGGTACTCCATCTAAACCTTAACTGAGTAGGAGCCTTTACCAATACCTACCGCGCCCTATGAACCATATCAGCTTCCTAGCATCAGAGCAAATAGTGCTCCCTCTATTCCCACAATAACCCGAATAGATAACTGTACATGCACCCAAAAGCTCCACCCAAATCTAAGACACCTAACTGTGTACTTGTCATATTTAAATTATTGAAAACCAAGTTGCCCACCGATTCCAAAACCAACCCAACCTCAGCTGTTAATTCCACCCCACCTAGGTTCTACCTCAATATCCCATTAATGCTAACTAAACACCTGCTACATCAAGCCCCTAATTTACCTCAAGCATACCTATTGTCACAGTAATCTTGAACCATAGCAACCCTTACTTTGTCTAAATGAGCACCTGGGATCGTGTGGTTACCTGCAAGCTCCCAATCTTCCACTCCAACTATCCAGAATCTCCAGCAGCAACATTAGCCAATTCACTTCATTCAGACCCACCAGCTGAAACAAACTAAGTCCTTACCATCTCTGCCAAAAATGTGTACCTCCATTATAGCAGCATCTATCACCTGGTAAGACCACATCCTTCACACTATCAGCTGATACGACCTCTGTGCAGAACCATCTGTGGCCGCATTGCGTAACCATCCAACTGTTGAAAGGTCCCTCATAGCACCACCATCTGTAAAGAAAATGAAATGTAAGTCATATGCAACAAAATAGTCTGACGCAACCTAGCCCCCTAATCTACCTCCCCAACTCTCAACCAGCTTCACTATACACAACTCACTCCAGTGAACTCCCTCCCCCAAGACAGTCCAACTCATAACCCCCAAAACACACTCAAAACCCCTCCTCTAATTTCCTCTGGCTTCCAGACACAAAGAATAAGTTTTGTTTGCAACCCTCCCTATCCCCTTTGCAAGTGAAAGAGTTACCCGCTGACCTATCGATTGTGTTATCAACCCTACTAATATTTAGTAGTTATAGAAAGCACCTTCCTGCCAACCATGGTCCCCCCACTAACATCACCATGACTGTCCTAAAAACCCACCCATGCTGAACTGTCACCGCTCACTGATCAAAATAATCAGCCCTGCCAAATCTCAAACCCAGGACCCTGTACCCTATAGTCAGAGAAAGATACCACTACACCACTTGAGCTGAATTCCCCTTCCCCTCCCAAGTAAAACCAAGAACAAGGTAACAGTCCATAAGTCAAGTCTCCTGCTATGACCTGTCACAGTAGGCAACAGCTCCATGCTTGTAATCAATGCGGTGACAAAAAGTTTTATGAAGAAAGAAAACTGTATGATGTATCGTTTACCACAGAGCACTGCATGTTGGAGATAAATAGGGCCCAACTAAAATACATAATCACTTCAAGAGGCCAAACCCATGTGTTCAGACTTAGAAATTACCAGTCAAATATTTAAAACATGCAACTAGCCCAGCATGATGTAAAATGTAGGAGTCAGCACTCTGAAAAGCAAAGACAGAGAGAACACCAACCCTACCACACTGAACAATACCATATCCTCAGAAACCCCTTCTACCCCTTGGAAAACTGTAATGTACACTGCTTACAAAAATATGTAAAACACCAGCCAAGATTAGCTGTACTGCAACCAGCTGCCACTTTTTTTTATATATCTATCTCTCTCTCCTCTCTCTTTCCCAACTTTCATTGCGAGAAGAAACCCCACACCCTGTGTTAGTCAAATTAAACACTTTAACCTTATGCTAACCCTACTTGGCTGATAAACAGTGACCCCATGAATCATCACACTAAGTGACTTAACAAGTCAGTGGAATGATATGCTAACCCAAGTATGCTACTTAAGCTCCGATATCTGTCATTGTTTCTGACTTTGCCCTCAATAGTTTGTCCAAACCTCAACACCAAAATGAACAGAAAGGGCTGAAAATCCTGGATATAGTTCAAAATGTAAACATCTATTTTTTTTTTATACAATAATGACAATATTTCACACATTAATCGCAATGTGTATATTTAAAATGCCGAAAGGGCAATCAATCCTGTTGAACTAATGTATTCTTATGGTAGGAATCAAGGTTAGTCCCTGTGCCATAACATGCCGGCAGCTGTCAATTGTACTGTTTAAGACAAGACTAACAGTGATCACCCTCCAAGATTCACCGTTGTGCACTACTGCAATGCCATCCCCCACCCCTATTAATAATCGCAACAAGCGAGAGCTCTGTTCCCCTTAAAGCTGACATCCTTCATATAGACTCCTTCCCCAAAGCATATCAATGCTACCACATACCTCCCTACCTCCTACAGCAAACAATCTGTATGAAGCCATCAGTAGTGAGGCACAGAGGCCCCAAAGGGTACAATGTCTGAAACTCAAATGACTGTCCCCCAACACCTGCCATACCTTGCCAGAGAAACACAATTTTATGAGAAATTAACCAAACCATGATAAAATCAGGACATTCTGTGAAAATCTCTTGAACCTTCCCCTACACCGCCATTTCTGTTGAAGCCACATGCGCAGACCTTCCACTTGCTTGCCTCACACCCCAGCCCATGAAACAAACATTTCACCTCCTCCAGTCACCCAGCCTCAACCAAACCGAAGCACTCTGCACAACAATCCACAGCTGACCGGCATGAACAAAGACTCACAAGCAACCACACTTGCAGCACAACAGCTCTGCTGCTACATGAAGATCTGCCCCCCCCTTTTCTTATTTTCTACCTCAATGCCCCCCCAAAGCCACACCCACCGACCATATCCATCCAGCAGCAAGGAAAAACAAACAACCCAACAAACAGGCCACTCAGCCCAAATACAAAACCAAACCCGCAGCTACAAGTGCTAAGTGCATCAAACAGGATGCCCTATGCAACACGAACCGGCCTGGTCCCACAAATCTCAACTCGACAGCACAAGAAATCCAGACAAAGCCCCAACAATGAAGGGACAACTCCAGAAAACTGGGATGGATGTTAAATATTGCTCTTATAACTTAAAAGTTACAAGTATGTCGCATGAGGAAAAGGCTCACTTCTCTTTCATTTTTTTTTTTTTTTTTTTTAAGCACTCCCACTCCATCTGCACTGTGTCCAGAGCAGTCGGAAGTCAGCCACAACCTCCCCAACCGATGTCAACCTTCCAAAGCAAGAAACCATACAAAGCCATCAGCTGTGGGGGGCACGAAGGCTCCTAAAATCGGGACCCTTCAGTATGCTGTCACAAACCCTGAAAATTGATAGAATAACAGATGTTGCATTAGCTTGAATTTCCAGAAGGGTATAAATCTGAAACCGTAATGACCATCACCATTTCCAGACTGCAATCTTCATTGACCTGTCACAATCACAAATGCATGAGAAATGCACTGAAACATGAGACAAATCTGGACATTCAAAGGAATAAACAATCCACCCTTTCCCTTGAAACCTCCACAAACCCAAGCATCACATACCATCAGGACAGACACGGACACCAAAACAGTCGGACAAGTACCACATCAAAACATGAGACAACTTGAAACCCAACACAACAAGGAAATGCGAAGCAATCCAATGAAGCACAACAGCACAAAAATGCACCACAGGATTCCCTGTCACTATGCAGCAATGGTAATTCACCACATTTCCTCTCACAGCTTCAGTTCAGAAGGCATGGTACCGCCATCTGCAAAGACCCCCCCCCCCAACTGACAGAAACAGAACCAACCTTATCGTACTTATGGCAGTCATGCTCAAACTCCATGATTAGCAGTCCTTCACTGAATGATACCAAGGCTGAGAACTCAAAATTGCGACTGGACCAAAATATCCCCCAAATATGACAATTCTGTGCAATTCTGTACCATTGAGAGGTAACTGACAGCAGACGCGCATGTGGAAAGAGCAACACTGCTCTGATAACTGGCAAAAACACCCTAAACCATCACCTGCGAGTCTGGCGAGCACAGCACCACCACCAGAAGACACCAGACACCAGCAGTGCCCCTCCAAGCTGAAACTCTCCCTCCGAACTTACCCAATGGAGCAGATCAAAAAAAAAAAAAAGATGAGCCAGACAAACAGTCACAGGATGCCAGCCCCACACTATTCACACATACCGGGACAATGTTCACATACTTCTAGGTATCTCAACAACACACTAACACAGACAAAACTCCTGAATCACCTATAAAAGCTGACCACTAGATGAAGCTCCCCCGAAAATGCTTCTTCCCATAGGTAATAAAATATTACAAACAAAGCCTCGCCCTCAGACCTTCTGACTGAAACGACCACCCCACAGCACGTAACCATAAATCCTTCAAACTGAACCACCAAAGCAATGATCAATCTAACAATCCCAGGCCGTGACACTATGTTAACCACAAATACTAGCCCATCCCCAACCCATGACTAACTAACATTACCTACCCTCTGCCCTGCCACAAGGCCTACCTGACCATAGCAGCAGTATCTAAGGTCGTCATAGACATAAAGTTGCACTGTAGCAAGCTCATGCCAAAATGTGCTTCCTTACACAGTTACACTTTCATAAGCCTCTTAAGCCTGCCCCTAACCATACCTCATTTCATCCCAAACATCCCTCCCTTCCCATTTAACCCTTTCCTCCCACCAATATATTTATCTAACTCCACTCTGAAGATGTCTCTGGACAAATTGGTTTGTTACCAAACCTCATTTGTGACATGGATTTTCATGAACTTGTAAGACCTTCCCATTCAGATATTCTTAGCTAGTACAACAGAGAAGCATATTAACTGAATCTTCTGACAAAGACTGCAGTCCGCCTCACCTCATTATTTTCTATAAATTACTGAAATGCCACATTCCTGTGCACATCTTGCAATATAGTCATATACGCACTGTATACAAAGTAAAAAAAAAACTGAATTACTGAAATGCCACATTCCTGTGCACATCTTGCAATATAGTCATATACGCACTGTATACAAAGTAAAAAAAAACTGAATTACTGAAATGCCACATTCCTGTGCACATCTTGCAATATAGTCATATACGCACTGTATACAAAGTAAAAAAAAAACTGAATGGCATAAGAAAGACAACCTCGTAATCACACTATCAGGAAGACACTTCAGTAAGGACTAATATATAGCAGTACACCAACACGTTATGATACTTTGGATGGAATTCATAGTCTAGGGCTTCACAATTTTATAGAAGGGATCCATGAAGAGTGGCACTATAAAATGATGCAAATCCCGGACTTTCAGGATGACTACAGAATGCAGAGGACTTTTTATGAACATGCCCCCATCACAAAAGTGTAATATCTTAACACATAAGTGATAGGGAGACAGCTACTATGCTGTTAAGGGGCTTTACATGTATGCCTATGAGTTTGATTCATAGAAATTAATATATAATGAGCTAATTTGCATATTAAGCATGTAATTGCATTGATCCACAAGCATTAAAATGGTTTAGGTCGTATCTGGAAAATAGACAGCAAGCAGTTCTTTGGGATAACAATCTGTCTACATTACTTCCAGTAAATATTGGGGTACCCCAAGGCTCTATCTTAGGTCCCCTTCTTTTTTCCTTATTTATTAACGATCTGCACATGAACATACCTCAAGCCACCTGCATTCAATATGCAGATGACTCCACCTTAATCTGTACAGCTAAGAACATAGCCTCTCTCCAGTCCCTCACCCAAACTGTTTTTCAGAATGTTGAAAACTGGTTCATGCAACACTACCTCCTCCTAAACCCCCAAAAAAACAAAATTACTGTTATTTTCTCCAACTCTTAAATCACCTAATGCATTCTTCTCTATAACTTCTAACAATGCTACCAACATAACCCCAGATACTACAACCGGCCTACTAGGTGTAACAATTGATAGTCATCTCAACTATGACGACCACATCAACTCCACCATAAAATCAGTTAACAAAAAACTTGGTACCCTCTATAGAATTAAACCCTTCCTTACCCCTTCTGCCAGGAAAACTATTGCCCAGACCCACCTCATTTCTACCCTTTTCTATGCCTCTGCTATATATACTAACCTATCTAAAAACAACCTCTCCAAACTTTCCACCTGTTATAATAACATAGCTAGATTCATCACATGCTCCCCCTTTAAAACTCACCACTGCCTCAACCTCAAAAAACTTGAATGGCTAGAACTGCAGAACCATATACTCTATCAATAATTACTTATCACTCAAAAGACCCTATACCACCCCAACAACACCCCTGTCCTCACTAATATGATTATACCATACAAAAATCTGACTACACTACGCTCTGCTAATAAGCTCCTAGTTTCCTCGATTAAATCCAACAACAAAGCTGGTGACTCTCTCTTCACAAACACAGCAGGTAAAAACTGGAATCAGCTTCCTTCTGAATTATCAACCCTTGCTTCCACTTCTCTATTTAAAAAACATCTTAAAGAACATCTTATAACTCATTGGCTTTGTCCTTGTGCTAACCCAGACTGATATCTTTTTCCCCTTCCTGCTCTTACCCCTATCCCTACTCCTCTAACCTATGCCTCCAAATCTAGTTACTACTCTTTTCTTCATAGTAAGAGAATAAAATATGAGGGCTTTTCTCTCTTATTTGGTATTGCTCATACCTACTATTGTGTTTAGTACAATTTTTTAGTATAATTTTTAGTATAACTTTTATTGCTTAAAATTTTATTATTATAATTTTTCTTTTGACCAATGCTACCTCTGCATTATGATTTTCAATGTCTTTTATATATTGTTAACTTTGTCACTGTTCATGCTTGGAGCTTTTCTCCCCGGGCCTCTACTGAAAATGGACATATATCCAGCTAGACTAGCCCGGTCAACAAATGTAAAATAAATAAATAATAAATAGCCCTGAACTTATGCCAGTGAACATGCAGTTTTCTTGCAGAATATGGAGATGCAAAGGGAGATCGTTTGGCGCTTGTGCACACCTGAACATTTTTACCGAAGGGGTTGCTTGGGTAAAAATTTCATTTTTATGTTTTTGCAAACTTGGACATATTACTGAAGGGGTTATTTGGGTAAATGTTTCATTTTAGTGCTTGTGAATATCAGGACATATTACTGAAGGGGTTGTTTGGGTGACTGTTTCATTTTAGTGCTTGTGCATAACAGGACATAACCCTGAATGGGTCGCTTGAGGAAAATGTTTCATTTTCATGTTTGTGCACAGCTGGATATATTACTGATGTGGTTGCTTGAGGAAATGTTTCATTTTAGTGCTTCAGCATACCCGGGCATACTAATGAAGGGATTGCATGAGTGAATGTTTCATTTTGGAGCAGGCGCATACTAGGAAATGTTACTGAAGGGGTCACTTGGGGAAATAACTCATTTGTGTGTCACGAAAGTGCTTGTTGCATACATGGTTAGACTGCTGGGCAAAATAATTTATTGTGTCATTTTAGTGCTTGTGCAAACTTATGACAATCTAATGAAGCAGTTGCTGGGCAAAATAATTTATTGTGTCATTTTAGTGCTTGTGCATACTTAGACAAACTACTGAAGGGACGAAAAGATTGTGGATTGCAACTCCAATATCAAAGGTGAAGCAGTGCATTTAACAAGGAATGTGCGTACTGTACATGTGTCAGACTATGAATTACAAAAGCATCTTATTAGCATACTGCACTTTACGACATTTCTCGTTTGCATGTCATTATTTTTAAAGCCTTTCACATTAGCATAATTGGCCTCTATGAATCTGCTTTGCTTTGCTACGCTCATTCATAAGCATCATGTATACCAGCCATTGTTTTTTGCGTCACACGTTATGTCAGCTGAGTTTGCGTGAATATAATACTTACATTGCGCCAGAACAGTATATGTGTGATGATAAGTACCTGTCTGCTAGCACAGCTGTGTAACTGTAGAAATACATACAGTGATAGCTGTAAAAAATAAAATGTTTACTGAGTCATGGGTAACCATATATGTGGATAAAGAAGACAAGTAAATGAATAAATTAATTATTCTAACATCATAGTTCATTGACTTGTAGTGTTTGAATTAAATAACTCAGCAGCTTTATTAACAGAGGATGCCATGTAGATATACAAAGGTAAACAGAAACGTATAATGTATTTCCTGTAAAAACTGCATGAAGCAGTAACTCCCTACAAAGTAATCATTTCTATTTTGCACATATGCCTTTACTTCGTCATTTTTGTCAAAGAATTCAACATTACAAACGGTTGCTATTGTTGTATTTGTTTGAGTGTATTAGACATTTCCTACTTACTACTGCAGTAAAAGAGTGTTTCACACCTTTGTTGTCACATTTGCTGTAAATATTCAGCACAAGCGCTGACCTAATGTTGTTTCCCTCAAAATATAATTACACAGCACATCTAAAAAAAAAAGCATTTAAATACAGCTACTTCATTTGGTAAATGTTGTGTTTTTAGTGGTGTGAAACTTCAAATATTTGTTCAACACACAGCTGAATCAGTTTGAACTTTCCACCAGTAAAACAGTAAAATACTTGCAATTCTAGAAGGCAGTTGCACCATAAAGGAAATGAAGGCAGATTCTTTCAAGTAAACTTTCTTTAAAATTAATAAAAAAAAAAATGGTTAAAACTGCCAGATGGAATCTTTTTATTACAAACCACCAGTGTCTGACATTCACTACATAGTTCTCTAACCCCACTGTGTATGTATAAACATGTCAGAAAATGTGTCCATATGGAAAACATTTGAAGGATGTCTCCACTTTTAAGAATCTCCAGAAATATACAGTTACATGGAACAGCTGTTGAACAATGGAGTCTTTATTGAAGTTAATAAATCTATTTTTGTTGAACATTTCTAGTATAAAATGCTAACAATCCAGCTTGACCAAGGGTCATGCCAGATTTATGAGCTCCAGATGAAATTTATCCACTTGGGTTTTGCCCTCATAGATTCATAGGTACTTACCAGAATATTGGTCAGTAAGGATCTTCAGAAGCCTAGCTATGAACAAAGATTTTTGTTAGCCCTAGCGTCATATGTACAATTAACTCAGATCCCTCATGGGAAAGTTTTATCAGCTGTTTGTAAACTTAGCAGTGATTATTGGTATAGCTCCTCCTAATGGAAGTATAGCAAAAGTGGGAGATTCCAGATGTCAGATATTTGTTAATTAAATCCATAACAGTACTAAGTCCACAGTTAGTATAGATGAACTATTAATGAGTTACATCCTAAGTTCAAGGTTTGATTCTGAAGCTCTGTTTACCCAGTTTGTGTCTCTGGGCATCTTATTTATCTAGATACCGCTGCAAGGCACAGTATGAAAGCATTCCATGCGAATCTGTGCTCATCCCAACAAATAAAATAAATAATTAAAAAATCTTGGTCATTTATTTATTTACTGAGGAGTGGGGGCTCCTTTTACATTACAAGTCAAGCTCCATGCTTCCAGCATACAAAACGGTATGACAGTTAGTATATCTAGTAATAATCTGTAGAAATAAAGCAGCATATTATACCTAAGATGGCAACAGAATCTAAAACCATAAAGCATCCTCTGCAGACACAAAAGCATAGGAATATATTTAATTCTTCTAGGATCTCCCATCAGTTTACATAGTATGGAGAACTGTGGCTCAGTATTGCAGTATAGTTAGCTATTAACATTTTTCTATTATTACATAACACTTTTCACAGTATCTAACAACCACATATCTCATCCCTCAGCAGAATGCACAGTGAATTTGGCTACACACAATACAATCACAGTGTCTGCAGCTATAACTTATAAGAAGAAATGAAAGCTGAAAATGTAAATTGTAGTTTTATGGATAAACACTAAGTGTGACTGATGGGGACACATCTTGTTTCAGTATTTCAGCATATTCGGTAACGTTAGGGAACAATAGAATTATAATGTCATTGGTGTGTTTCCAGCTCAAACTCACCAATGACTGGAGCTGTGAGTAGCAGAACAGACTCTACATGGTACCCTATAGGGGGAAGAGTTGTACAGATCAACAGCTCTGGGCATCTACTGTGGTGCTCAGTATCCTCAAGATAGAACACGGATCACAGACTGCATGCCGTGGCAGGGCTAGCCACTTGATGGTGTAAAATATGGCTCTAGATGATTCAGTCATGTTGACTAATGTTGCCAAAAATGGGCATGGGTAGTTACCAGTGATAAGAGTGTTGATGACCCAGCCTACTATGACCCATGCCAGGGACCCTTGCTAATGGTGGGAAGGGTATATGTGCCCCTGTTGGCCAGTGTGTGCCTGCTATAAAGCCCAGCAGTCCTGGGTCAATAAGCTACTGCCTGGCCGGTGTCTAGTTGCCCAGCCTGGATTACCTGGGATAGCTCTGTTGAGCAAAAGCTGGACATAAAACCAACCAACCTGCCAAACATGAACTGAGAATTGCTACGCTTAATGTAGGTTTGCTGACAGGACGCTGCTTGGAAGTGGATGACATGATGATAGGGAGGAGGCTGAACATCCTATGTATCCAAGAGATGAGATGGAAAGGCAGTGCAGCAAAGCCACTTCCACTTGACTTGCGATCCAGACTCTACTACTCAGGTGGGGAAAGGCTAGAAATGGTGTAGGAATTGTGGTGAGAGAAAGTCTTCAGAAGGCAGTGAGGGATATCATCAGAATTAATGACAGACTCATGGCAATCAGACTCCAGTGTAATGATAGGGCAGTATTCATAATCTCAGCCTATGCCCCACAACAGGGTTGTGATACTGAGGAAAAGAGTGCATTCAGACAGCAGCTGCAGGACCTACTAGATAACGCAAGACAGCATGAACTGGTGTTGATAATGGGTGACTTGAATGCACATATTGGGACACACAGAACAGGATATGAGGACTGCCTTGGTCCACATGGATGGGGCTATGGGAATAAAGAAGGAGAAGCCATTCTAGACTTCTGCCTGGCAAATGGGTCAATAGTAGCCAACACATGTTTCAGAAAGAGAGACAAGATCACATACAAGAGTATCCAACATGCAACTCAGGTAGACTTCCTCCTAGTAAGGAAAAGGCACTGGGATAGAATCCATGATTGCAAAGTCATCCCCAGTGAAACAGTCGGCCCACAGCATAAACCACTACTTGCCACAGTTAGTTGCAAACAGTGGTCATAGAAGGCTCTTAATTCAACAGAGACCAGACTGAAGACCTGGAAGTTGACTGGAGAGAAAATACAGCAGTTCAGGGAATGACACAGGGGTCTAGCACCCCAAGAAGAGGAGGAAATAGATGGAGTTGAAGAAGAGTGGCAGTGCCTAAAAACAGCATGTGTTAGGACTACAGAAAAGATATGTGGCCGATGCAGGTATGGAAATAAGGTACATAAGGAAAGCTGTTGGTGGAATGCAGAAGTCCAGGAAGTCATCAAAAGAAAGAAGGAGGTCAGGAAGAAGTGGGAGATAGAAAAGACTGGCCAGGCTAGGAAGGACTACTGGTTGGCCAAGAAAGAAGATAAGAAAGAAGTTTAATTGACAAAGAATAGGGCATCGGAGGCACTCTACCAACTTCTGGAAAGGGACTCAGTAAGGGGCACAAAGAAACTATATCAGGTTGCAAGGCAAAGACAGAAAGATAAAGAAGAAAATCAGACACTCTTCAGAAGGGATGCCAGCAACAACCTGCTCACCAGTCCACAGGACATCAAAGGCAGATGGAAGAAGTATTTCCAGCAGTTTCTGAATGAAGAAAACTCTGCAGAAGCTGTACTGCCCCAGAAACAGCCTATGATGAGAGAAGAAGAGAAGCCCACCTTAGAAGAAGTAAAAACACCATTAAGGAAGAAGAAGTCAGGGAAAGCAGCAGGCCCAGGTGAGATCACAGCAGGTATGATAAAGATGCTTGTTGAGATAGGGGATGAAATGGCTCCTGAGGGTACTAATAGCAGTGAGGAGAGAAAGGCAGATCCCAGATGACTGCAGAATAAGCATCCTTGTGCCAGTGTACAAGAACAAAGGGGACATCCACAACTGTGGGCAGTACAGGGGGATCAAACTCCTATCACACTGCATGAAAGTTCTGGAGAGGGTGACTGAAACAGATACGCAGAGTAGTAGAATGTAAGATGGGAGGAGCAGTTCAGATTCAGATCAAGGTGCAACACATTTAACCCGATGTTTGCAGTGAGACAGATACTTGAGAAGAAGCTAGATATGAGAAGAGAGTCAAACTGGGCATTCCTAGACTTGGAGAAAGCATAAGACAAGGTCCCAAGAAAGATGACCTGGGCAGTACTGGGGTGGTTTGAAGTCCAAGAAACATTGGTAGAATTAGTGCAGGCTATGTACAAGGACCCAGTGACTCAAGTAAGAACAGTGTTCAGCCTCACAAAGGGGTTCCCAGTGGGAGTGGGTGTACACCAGGGTTCAACTGTGAGGCCACTGCTGGTCATACTGGTGATGGACTACATTATCAAACAGGTTGGAGGGGACAGTTCAACGAAGCTGCTGTAAGAAACATGATGTGGCAGTACAGGCAGACTCTAAGATAGAACTTTGGCAAAGGATAGCAGAATGGAATGCAAATCTGAAGGCACATGGGATGAAACTAAGCACAGATAAGACAGTGGTAATGGCAGCAAATTGGAAAAATCAGAAGAAGCTGAGAAAAGAGATAGAAGGGAAGATAGTGGAACAGGTAAATGGCTTCAAGTATCTGGGAGGGGTGGTTGAGGAGAAGGGTAGGCTGGATGAAGAGGTCAAACCTAGAATCAGAGGGGCTGCAGCCAACTGGCATAGAGTATTAGATGTAGCCTATGACAGAAGAATGGCAAAGAAGCTGAAACGTAATGTATGGTACAGAAATCGGGGCAGTAAAGGCAGAACAGTTGAAGAAGCTAGAGGTGATGGAACTGAAGTGTCTGAGAAAGGTAATAGGATTCACACTGTGGTACAGACAAAGAAATAAGGACATAAGAGCAGAAGCCCAAGTAGCTCCAATGACAGAAAAGATCAAAGAGAACAGATTATGGTGGTTTTGGTACATGTGTAGAAAAGCAGAAGACAATCTGGTGAGGAAGATTTGGGACAGACAGAAAGAAGGTCAGAGAAAGCTAGCACAGCCAGCAAAGAGGTGGTTAGACTGCATGAAAGAAGATCTGCAACAGTCAGGCATGAGTGCTGAAGAAGGCAGGAGTGTGGTACTGAATTGAGAGAGTTGGCAACAGTTAACACGATACCCTGATCTCATGTAAAAAATCGGAAAATGGGGGCTGATGATGATGATGATGGTGTGTGGTCTGTGATACATTCATTCAAAAATTTTTTTTTTCTGGTGCTGTATTATGACAGAGCTTTCATCAAAGAAGTGTAGATTTTTTTCTTTTTAGACAGCTTTTAGCTGTATCCAGTATTAAGGAAATAAATCCCCAAAGACGGTGACTCCAATTTTCTAAAACATTTTTTAGGCCAAATATTGCCCCATTTCTGAGATATTGATTTAGGGAAATTTATTTCTGTTTCATAACAGATACTGGGAAATGTATGCACTCTTACAGTAATTAGAAGATAGCAACGTGAATCCAGTGGTAGAAATCCTTGGCCCCAAATTTAGTTACATTAAATTATGTGATGTTACAATATACAGATATAGTGGGGAAAAATGGGAACTTTGTAACATTTTGCCATCTCTGGTATAAGATAGTGATGCATCCTGAGACTCTGTTTCTGCATAAAAAGACCACTGATCACATAATGATAATAAATGTCAGTAATGGCCATTGTCATATACATAACCCCTGAAAGTTTCCACAGAATTGGTTCAACAGTTCATCAATGTACAGACAGTAGTACATCTCCTATTCATATAATGGGATTCTCACCCCAAGGACTGCTTTAAAGCACGTTTACCAATTCATATAGGAGATGTTGCACATAGAAGCACTTCAAGCATCAATGTGCAGCACAGATAGGGATGATGGCGGAGGGCGTGGTATACAAAGAATGTTTTACCTGTACCCAAGTACATCATCAATGCACAGCACACACAGGGATGATGGTGGAGGGTATGGTATACAAAGAATGTTTTACCTGTACCCAGGTACATCATCAATGCACAGCACACACAGGGATGATGGTGGAGGGTATGGTATACAAAGAATGTTTTACCTGTACCCAGGTACATCATCAATGCACAGCACACACAGGGATGATGGTGGAGGGTATGGTATACAAAGAATGTTTTACCTGTACCCAGGTACATCATCAATGCACAGCACACACAGGGATGATGGTGGAGGGTATGGTATACAAAGAATGTTTTACCTGTACCCAAGTACATCATCAATGCACAGCACACACAGGGATGATGGTGGAGGGTATGGTATACAACGAATGTTTTACCTGTACCCAAGTACATCATCAATGCACAGCACACACAGGGATGATGGTGGAGGGTATAGTATACAACGAATGTTTTACCTGTACCAAGGTACATCCTAAATGTCTACTGCAACTACTGGGATAGATTAAGAAAGAAGGGCTCAACTCCGAATAAAAGTAAATGGCAGATTTGTGTAACTTCCCTCAAATATGTGTGTTATATTTTGCTGTCAGATAAAGTGAAACAATCAAAAACATGTAAAAGACTCAATAAATAGTATCTTATGCAATTTCTGGACATAGATGTTACTGCACCACCCAGGACGCTTTTAAAGAATGATGTACCATAGTTTTGGTCAACACTGCAGGAAAAGAAATTGGTATGTTAAAGTGCTTGGTCACTGCAGCACCTTGACTCAAGTTTTATAATGTCTCCCAACCTACTGCATTACAAACAGGTACTCTCATGACAGTCTTATTACAGGAAGGTAGCAAATTTGACATGGATCAAAACCACTGACATATTCTCAATATTTCTCTGCTGAAATCAGCAGGTGGATGCTAACCACAGTTTTGAATTGTCATGCAGTATATGACTGTAGCCACTTTAAAAGAATAATAGTGGAATCAGACTCTACGTTCATCCAGATCACATTGGGAAACAATACCATATAAAGCACCTATGTAGCTCCAGATGAAGTTACTATATCTATAAACATATAATCTGTAATTGCAATACAAACTCAGAAAACTAACACGTGTAGACGCTGAGAAGGAAATATATCTTCAGAAGTATAAGGAAAGTTTATTAAAGAAATACACAATTGTGAGTCATTTCTCAGTCGTCATTGCCTGCTGAGACACAGCATGAAATCAGAATTTAAACACAAAATTAATACAATCTACAAACTGGTGTGACTGTGAGGTGTTACTTTGTCAATATGGCCAGATACTATTAAGTCACTTAATTTCCACAATAACAGTCCATTCTTTATACAGGGATAACATTTCAATGTGTTCAAGGCTTATTACTGACAAAAAAACAGATCATTTTTTTTATAACTGATAGAAAATATGTTTTTAACATTCATGAATTACAATTTTCTAAGGAAAAATATTTGAAATCAAAGTTATTAACTTCATTTTTGTTACCAGTTCCAGATAGTAAACAATCAGCAATAAAGCAATTTCAGGAAAGACAAAGGCAAGAGAAAAAATGAATTGTAACAGATCAGTGACAAATCTTCCACTTTGGAAAAAGGAGAGCATGATTGTGAAATTGCTATAATTTTGGAGTTATGAGCACAATACAATTTAGGTGAGACACTTACCTGATATGGTATCTTGTTCAAGATTAATTAAGACAACTGAGATTACAGAAGCAATCATAGAAATCTGCCATCTGTACCAAGGAGAAGAACACGACACTATACCGATGTAGGATGTGCAGTCAACCATTAATCAAAAGTAATGTGAGATGTTCTAGTGATTAATTATTGTCAACAGCTGAGTTTGTAAAGTGGTAATTAGAGTCCATAGAAGTACATTGATGGAGTGCTCACCAGTAGACTAGGTCACGAATCTACTCAATGACGACAAACAAGAAATTAAAGAATTCTTAAATGGCTTTAAATCACTTCCTCAATCTGATTATGAAGTCATCTCTGATCAGAAAGTCTGTAATGCTAATGTATCTGACCTGCAAATGTGAAAGATACGGCAAGCTAAATCATAAAAATGTTAAGGTGTACAGACTGCGTATGGTTAAATACATTCAAAGAGCATATGTTTTGAATTGCAAATGATTTCATATGACAAAGAGAGTCTAGAAATAATTCTTTATATGTTGTATGTTTCACAGCTAATCAAAAATACTTAAAAAACACATTTACATACTACTTATCAGTTACCCGACCAAGAATAAGTCACTTTCCTCAACATAATGTGGACTTAGGTCAAGCAGTTGTAGGAAAACAGCATCGCTAACATTCATAAACTATATACACAGCAAACGATATCAAGGTAAAATAGTTATTCGCCTATTTTCAAATTTGTCTAAAGCATTCGCTACAGTTTCACATTCCATATTATTACTTAGGCTCAAGGAACAAGGCCTCACAGACAGCAGAGTCAATTGGTTTAAAAGTTACCTCAGCCACCAAACACACTGGTATTAAGCGGGGGTGTAGCAAGCAAATTCCATTTTGTACTCACAAGCTCTTAGTGCTATCCTCCTTGGACACCTATTACTTAAAATGGACGCATCTCTCAGAATGCTACCCCCAAGAACTTAATAAATGTAACATTTCAGCTGTTCCCCTAACACTATTAAAATACTGTTTTTAGATCAACAATATTGCACCTATTGTTAAAGGCATTTACTTAGACAGACATATACATAACATGACCTGTAAAAAGCCATGTTGATGTGATGCTCAGAAAAAAAATGTACTCAGCAGAGTACAAAGAGTAGGCCTAGCTACACCATTGGTTTAGACGGCATGTAGATGGACCTTTGATTGTGTCTGACATTCTTCTTCTTTTTTTTTTTTAAATGTCCAACTGCCCAAACATACGTGTCTATATTAGTTCCTTGAAATACGTATTTGTCGAATACACATTTATTGACAGCTAAACAACAAAATTATTTACAGTGACGCATGTAAATTTTTCCCAGGATTAGGAACCATTAGGCCATCACCACAAATTTGCCCTTTTCCCCACCATAGTGTGATCTCTGAGATGTTGCATACAGTTGGGGTGGGGGTGCAGCCCCCCCCCCCATGTTGAGGGGTGTGGAGGTCAAAGCGCTCCACTTGGGTGGATTTTAATTAATGCGGTGTGTGCTGCAGAGTGCTAGAGGGCCAGTGGTTCCTAACCCTGGAAAAATTCCATGCTTCACTGTAATGAATTTTTCTGTTTAGCTGTCAGTGAATATGTATTCGACAAATGCATATTTTGAGGAACAAATATAGACCCAAGATACAACTCACACAGCACTGAATCAAAGCTTGTAGTAGAATTGCTATTTGGAGGGAGTGGCTTTAAAAACACCAGACTTCTATTTGCAAATAAACACCACAGTTTGTAAAGTCATTTCACAAATATGGGAACACTGCAAGCTTTCTGAACTGTATAGGGAAAAAAAGATAGGTAGCAACCTTAGATATACCTGACAGTATGTAATCCTTATTTTAGTTACTGATATAACATTGTAGGCAAACATGGCTGCAATAAAGGTGTTAGCTAGGAAATATAAAGAAATGACAACAGAATGTTTTAGCTATATTAGAAAATAATGCATTATTATGCAATAACAATGCCAATGCTGTAAAAAGCTTTAGACATGCAAAACATTGTAAACAAAAGAGTTGGTATAAAGAGCAAATAGTGGTCTAAAGGGTAATACAAAAAGTGGCAGAGAAGCTTATGTGCCTTTCAGGGTAGTGATATACAAAATCCAGATGAAAACCATCCTGGGATATTTAAAGCCAGCCTCAACAGTCAGAAAAACACTAGCGAAATGATACACTTTTTGTTAGAAATCAGAAACGTTTCTTGTAACTAAAAGGAAGCATAGCTGGAGTTACTGCACAAAGAAAAATGCAGGGATGGATCTGTCAGTTACCGACCTGGAAATTTTCCTCTCATACCTGGGAAACTGTAGAAAAAACATTAATGGTTTGATCGTGGCAGAAGTGGTTGTACCTGTTTATCAGTTATGCATCTGATTCCCTCCCAGAAGTTTGGAAGCAAAAACAGACAGTATGAGACAGGAAATAACATGGTAAAACAAAACAAAACATCTTTGTTGTGGCAAAATTCCCTACTTGGAACGTAGTGAGGAACTCTACTAGTAAAGATGATGGATCAGAGCGGCATGTCAAGGTTCAGTGTTGAGACCAACACTGCTTAATATGATTGCAAAAGGTGCATATCTGTGGTGCAGAAATAAAACCAGATTCTGTAGGGAGGATGTAAAAAATCATCCATTTATTACAAACTGTGGAGTAACTCTTTAGAAGAAATTAGAACTCATATGTTGAACAGCCAGTTTAGCTAACTGGCAGTTGCTGTAAATAAATGTAAGGTAATTCACTTTAGAAAAGAGACTGTCCAGATGTGCTGAAGAAAATACAAACATACACAAAAACATGCAAACACAGACACAAAAATACAGAAAAAGCCTTCTGCTTAGTCACTGTTAGAATCCTTTGGGTTCAGTAAGCATAAAGTGTTGGGTTTGAGTCTCAAATAAGAGCTAACAGGTTCATAGGTTCATACTTATATATTAGGCTAACAACCACTAGGGCCTTTATAAGCCTAGCCATGTGTCCCTATGTTTCAATGGTGCTTATTAAGAGGGGATATGTTAGCTAGGAAGTTTACAGAGTTTATGTTGAGGGGGTATGTTAGTTTGGGTATTAATGTCTCTCTCTGTCTATTAGAGATGTGGGGGTCAGATAAAGGGTATATTTCAAATTTCCCATACATTGGTCAATGTTATGCTTAGATAGGGTTAGGGATGGAATCTGCTTCACATGGATGGGGAGCCTGTTCCAGAGTATGGGAATCCTTTGAGACACATACCTGTCTCACCAACATGTATTCGTTAAATAATAAGCAAAAATTAAATCCTTGGATCTAGTGGTTCTGATGCTGTTCATTTTGCAGATATGCAAAAGGTAAAGCAAAGCTGCATTCAATAATGCCTTGTATGCCTGGCATAGACTATCTCTCAGTAACTTGTAGAAGACAGAGTATAGAGATAGGGCTTTATGGTGATCCATACAGGATGAAATATTTACACACTAGATTCTAATGGTAAGGAATCTTTGTAGGCTTTCCAAATGGTGCATATGTCTGGTCAGGTATGTACTGAAAAGGGCATTATACTCAATGATAGGTCTTATATGGACAAAATAAAGTGGTACTATGACTTCCTTGGACCTGGATGCCATGATCTTACTTATAACTTGGGCAACATACAACTATTTTCTTACTACCTTGGCCACATGTTGGTCAATGGCCAGAATATTGTTTACATATACTCCCAGATACCTGACTAATGGTTCGAGTGTCTTATCAATGGAATAATTTGCTTGGGTGTCAGTTTTCCCAAAAGGCACTATAATGCATTTCTTGGCATCCAGTTTTAGTGTGTGACTTTGGCACCAGTCATTTGTCTTTGTTAGACCCTTTTATAAGATGTTTCCATCATGGGGGCAATGCATGATAGTTCCCAATCTGTAATCACCTGCATGAACAGCCAAAGACCCTTGACATTACCCTTTACCTTTGAGAATTGGATGCCAAATAGAAGTGAGCCCAGTAAGGAGGCCTAAAGTACCTCGCTTGTGACCAGTCTTTTAGTGGAAATGGTATTACCGATCCTGACTTCTTGGATCCCGTCTGTGAACCAGCTGGCAATCTAGTGAGTTATGCAGGGGTTTATGCCCAGTTTATTGGGTGTCTCAACTATAACAGAGTGGGTTACTGTATCGAATTCCTTGGACATGTCCAGGTAGGTAGTATGCACCATTTCCCCCTCAAACATTGCCTTGGTGACTTTCTCAAAGAAGTCCACCAGGTTTAGTAGGCATGATCTTCACTTGACAAAACCTTATTGGGTTGGGTCCAGTGAACGTTGCCTATGTCTTTATTGATCATTTCCAAGTTAATTTGTTCCAAGGTTATTATTGTCCTTTCACTTCTATCATTCCAGCCATGTTAGAATAACCTACAAGTAGGAAGAAGGTAGAAAGTATTTACTGGTAGTAATAGTTGTTATGATTAATCATTTAAGTCAATGCATACACACAGGCCATAACAATGGTTGATATATTGCATTACAGATATACAATGACTATTCTCATTAGTGCAGAACACTGGTAATACCACATCTAGAGAATTGTGCACAGTTCTGAAGAGTGCACAGGAAAATAGAAATAAGGATAGGTGAGAGCATTGTTCCAGGATTGCAGAGAAGCTAAGAAAGCTGTGCTATTTTATTCTATAGGTTGGTGGGCCACAACAGTACTACCAAAGGGTTTAAGGAGAATCAGGGTAGTGAATGGTGGGTTATCTAACATTCTGTGAAACAGATGAAGCTGAGACAACTGCACAAGGCACAGATACATTTCTTGAAGTGCTACATTAGTTTTGAGTCTGCATGCCTGCATTCATGCAAATTACATGAAAAGTTCACGTTATCATTCATTACACGAGAAGTTCACATGTTATCATTCATTACACGAGAAGTTCACACGTTATCATTCATTACACGAGAAGTTCACATGTTATCATTCATTACACGAGAAGTTCACATGTTATCATTCATTACACGAGAAGTTCACGTTATCATTCCACTTTTTTTTAAGTTTGCTGCTCACTTTTTACATGGTTGTGCAGTTGTCCAGAGCATACATAAGGGAAAAAAAGACAAAAAAAGGATTTAGAAAAACTGATGTCATAGCACTAATGAATTGGGAATACCCTGTTTGGTGGCTATTAGTTAAGGGGGGAGAATACCAATGAGATGTCTCAACATGAGAAAGGTCGACTGGGAGAACAGCTAAGAGTTTACCAGAATAAAACAGCAGTACATATTTTGTCATTGCTATGAAACATAGAGGCTTAGTACCACTGCTTTGAGCTTTGACTGAAGAGATGCATTTACATAGAACTGCAGTGGAAAGAAGACAGACCACTTATAACTGAACTAGCTCTATTACATTCCATTTACAATGAGACAATCGGCATGACACAGTACCTTCCACTCCAGCATGGCGAACTGGTGAAACAACCTGTAGAACACTCAGCGAGGGATTAAAACTGTACACCCTTTAGATATACTTCTTTATAAAATGTTCTTGTTGAATGGGCATATAACAATTGTAACTACAAAACATGTTACTGTCTGAAGGCAGCCATCACAAGATTAAGACCTTGTTTTGCCATTAAGATGGTTACTTATAAACTCATCAGTAAACCTGACCTGAAAGTAAACACTCAGAAAACACCAGCTCTTGCTATTTTTTATAAAATGTACTATTTTTGCATTTTTTTTAAAAATAAACATAATCAAGCAGCCGAATATATGTGAAAAGCAAGTAGGAATGACAGCCATATTGCATGGCTGTGTTTCTGACTTTGTATCATTAGCTATACAACTAGTACAGCTAACACTGTATGGAAAATATAGCCGAGAGACTATATAAGTGCTAAAAATGAAAGTTTGCTTTTATTCTACTCAAGATGTATTTTGCCCTTCAGTGATAATAGAAACCAATTCACTTTCAGCTCAGAGAACAGTTCAGAAGGTTTATCAGATTTAATAACCCTGAGTCCTGAAGCCATAATAATTTTGCATTATGATACTTAAAAGGGCACTATTTTCATTTCTTTGCAAAAATGGATGATCCAAATTTACAAGAAAAATAGGACTGTTGGGAATGAAGGCATCAGAGGCAAATATGCTAAATGCCTCTAACAAAGTCTTGTCTTTTTCAGATGGTAAAAGCAAAGCCTTAGAGAAAGTCTGTTATGTGTATAACCAGAATGACTCACAACCTCTACAAAACACTATAATTAGAAAATTTTGTTTTGAATTTAGTCACAAATATATAGACAGATGCAAACTACAGTACCACTTTAAAAATTATTTTTAAAATGTACCATTTGTTTTGTATAAACTAAATTGCAGTGTTCTCCACCAAAATGAGTTTATGACATAGCAAAATGATTATCTGGCTTACTTATTTCCATGGTCATGTTCAGCCATCTGTCTTTGCTTATGATATATGCAATAACTTTTCCATGCCATTTTTAAACGTCACTTTTATTAAGGTTATGTATATGATGAACAATGCTGTCTCTACCATTGTGTGAAATTTAAAGTGCTGTTAAGTGACACAATTTAATACATAATCTTTAAGCAACTGTGATGCAGGAAAACTGTTTACTCAACCGCTAAAACTTGTACTTGCAAAATACTGTACTTTTGCTGAGGAATGAAAGGAAATAAACTGACAGCAGGTAATTGACATCCATGTTTACAGAGCTAAGTCTTAAACTGGTGTATTTGATTTCTTGGGTGATAAAAGCAGCATCTTGTATATGTGTATGCACATAAACTCATTTTTATTCCCACCTCCCTTAACAGAAATCACAGAAGATAGCATGCAAGAAGCAGTGGTGTATGTCAAGCCTTGACTGCTTATAAAGTACACACTGAATTATTCCCATGTGAAGCTATAAAACACTTTTCTTAAAGAGTTTTAATTAGTGGCTCCTATTCCAACCAGAGTCACAATTCAGAAAATGAAAATTAGGAACTTGGAGGTTCCAGCACATGAGCCCTTGTGTTTGCAAGAAATGAAAAGACGTATTTGAGAAAGACAAGCTCTTGTGTAAGGTTATGTAGTATGCTCTATTTGCTGGGCACAGCTGCACCCCACATTCAGCAAATGTCCCCAGCAACACAACACAGTGAATGAAGTCAAGCTTGGGTGGGAGGACAGTCTCCTGGCAAAGCTCTGCATATATCTAGGGAACTGTGAAATTATGCTGCGTAATATTACATTATGGCATGAGAAATTGGGTCTATATTAGAACACCGAACTTTCAAAATTTCGAGTGTTCTAATATCGAACCCTATTAATCGAAAATTTGAAACAGCGAACATACAGAACAGCAAATGTTTTCCTTGGGAAAAAAATATGATGTTCCAAAACACATACACACAACACAAGCACACCAAACAAACAGCAATCCACACACATACACCTAACCTCTTACACCTAACCCTACACTAAACTATACATACACCACTAACTTTCCACTTACCTTAACCCAAACCTTAACCCTAAGATCCGTCACTGTCGCACAGTCACCTCACCCGCGCCCTAACCCTAACTCACCTACCCCACCCTAACCCTCATGTTCACACAATCGCACACTTACCTGACCCGTGCCCTAACCCTAACTCACCTACCCCGCCCTAACCCTCACGTCCACACAATCGCACAATTACCTGAATCCGACCAGCAACTTTCCACCATAGTGCTGAAAATACTGAAGCAACAGAAACGGACAACCGAATTCTTTCCCTAGGAAAAAAATTGGTTTTCTGTTTCTTCGATATTTTCAGCGTTCCCTGAAAACGGGTCGATATTAGAACACTCGAAATTTTGAATGTTCAGTGTTCTAATATAGACCCTGAGAAATTCACTGTGGCTATACTGTGCAGCTAAATCCAACACAACTAAATTGTTTGTAGATATAAATTGTGTGATGAAAAAGGACTTCCTTACAATAGTGGAGTATGTGTTAATCAAATGACAGTTCTTTGTTAACACAAGTTTTCAGATCTCTAACTACGGGATCAACTTTTAGGAGAATTTTATCAATATGGTAATTACAAGCCGAGTTATGCTTGCCAAAGGAAATTATTTTCACTTCTTTGTAAAAATGGACAAGCCAAATTTACTAAAAAAACAGAAAACCTTTAATACCTAATTCGATGAACATATAAATAGCTTCATTGACACATCTGTCCCTATCAGAAATAAAAACAAAGAGAAATTCAAAACTAAACTCTGATGATAGAGTCATAATAAAAACAGGTTTTATAACAAAAGGGAAAAAAAATCATTGTGCGCAAAAAATAAATTTAACTCTCAAGAAACCAAAAATGTTCTTACCAAATTGGAACAAGAAACTCCAGATACTGATCGAATCAACCAAAGCCAGATATGAGGCAAAATAGCCACCAAGGTGAAGAACAACCACAAAGTATTCTTTAACTAAGTCAGAAACCTCAGAAACAATGCCCAGCATGGTGCAGAGCTAATAGTAAATGATATCACTTACTCAAATACAGAGAATATTGCTAATCTGCTGGGAGATAAATTTAGCTCAAATCTCACCCCATCCATCTCCCCCTCAATATCCTCTGATTACAAACTCACATCAACATCCACCCTCAAATCTCCAAAGAACAAGTCCTCAAGGCATTATCTAAGGCCAAGAATACTACCTGGCTACCTGCTGGTCAGTCTGAACATGATTTGTTAACCAGTCTACAGCGGCTATTCTATATCAGTTTCAAAAGAAGCTTCTTGCAAGATAAATGGAAGACAGCAACTGTCATTACATTGCACAAAGGTAGAGCTTCAACAGCCCACTGTAATTATAGATCCATAAGCCTGATCAGCCTTATCTGTGAAGCTATAGAAAAGATGATATTGGAATTAATAAGCAAGGATATAGGTAATGCACAGACCTTTGATCCAAGCCAATTCAGATACATCATATGCAGGTACTGCCTATTTAAACTGATTGACTTCAGCAAAAAAAGTTACTAGGTATCATAGATAAACTCTCTGAGATAAATAGAAATCCATGTTT
The DNA here is from genome assembly GCF_019279795.1 of Protopterus annectens. Classification (NCBI taxonomy): domain Eukaryota; kingdom Metazoa; phylum Chordata; order Ceratodontiformes; family Protopteridae; genus Protopterus; species Protopterus annectens. The sequence continues at coordinate 552,944,667 of NC_056747.1, read as the reverse complement.
AACTCATTGCATAATCTGGCAGTTGGCTTAGAGGATTAAGGAGCTGTTAACAAGTTGTTTCCTGTGGTGCAAGGTTTGATTCCCTCAGCCTCCACTGCCAAACTGTGTGGCTCTGAGCAAGTCACTTAACCAGACACTGCCCCCTGGCTGACTCTGAAAAGGGTCTATGGAAATCAGTGGTTTATTACAGAAAAAAAACAAATAAATAAAGTAGCTCACAAACAGAACCCAAGAAAATCAAGATATGTTGCTCTACCTGCACTTATATATGTGCATCTAGCAGTGTATTCCATGGTTTATTCCTTAGTCCACTCTTCTTTGGCATTTACTTCCTGGAGATCAAAGTTAATCTTAAGGGTTTGCTAATGACTGCAGATATGGTGCCATTATAAATTTTTCATGGAAAGCCATGATACTCCAAGAAGGCCCATGCCAAACAAATAGCTGGCGTGAAAACCATCTACTAAATTTAAATGCCAAGAAAAGTATAATTGCATCTTTTGGTAAACATGACTTCCCTTGTAACTACCACACTGATAACACACCTCTGAAAATTGATCCCATAGTCAAAGATCTGAGTATCTATGTCAAATAAGTACTATCCTTTGATCACAATGGATCCCCTCCTGCAAGGAAGTCATTTTAATCCTACAGTTTATACCTAAAAGTATAGTATCCAGGTCCAGCGAAGTAATCATTCCACTATAGTTAGCACTCATTAGGCTGACCATTGAGTGTAATGGCCATCTTTGTATTTACCTGCCCAAGCATTTGTTATAACTGGAATGACCACAAAGCTTTCTTAGTAAAATAAATCAAAGCCCTAAATTAATAAAAAATATACAGACCATCTCAAAGCCTTACCCTTCTTATTATTATACAGACTATTAAGAGGTGACCTTTGCCTCACATACAGAGCTTCAACAGACCCTATCATGTCAGCTGTATTAGACATTCACAAGTCCAGTGGTAGCATAAACACACACATGCACAAGGGATTTCAATCTCTTCTGCAACATAAACAGAACATGTTGGAGGGAGAGATACATATTACTGAGAAATTCACTGCTACAGAATTCTCTTCCACACTACATAAAGAAACTATGCCTCTTCTCTCTATCCAAATGTAATTTGGATGAATGGATGGGTAACTGCAAATTCAGCCCTAAACGCACCCCTCTGTTTAGCATCCTTGCCCCTCATTGATACCAATTACATGTACATGTCCCAATGTATTGTTTTGGGTTATTTGTATGCAACATATAAGGGCTAATAACTACCATGGTAATATAAGGCTAGGCTTTTTAAGATCCACACAGATGAATAGCCTTACTAGCACCTATAAACCTAAGTAGTCAAATCCTGCATAATTCAGATTATCCCCAGTTTTGAGCAATGGAGTAATTTCTTTAGTGAACCTTTCTCTGGTACTGACTAGTATGCAAAACAATAGTTGTACTACAGTAATTTTGCATATACATATCAACCTTACTCACTGTCCTGTTAAATCAAAGCACTAGGAACAAAATTAACCAACATGGTTGAAATTATCTTGTCATATCCACATACACAAACTTTAAAACCAAATTCAAAAAACACCTGTTTCAGCAAAGCAGAAGCAAATGACGAAATTGTAAGCCACATTACCTGACCAAAAACTGTGCTCTCACTTTGATCCTCTAGCTGTTGCAACATCTATGACTTTACTGCACCATACAGTTAGCCATGACTGCATATATGTAAATAGTATTAGTATTACTTCTTCACCTTATATCTATACAACACAATCCTTGTATAGTATAATAGGTAATATCAGAGTAAACTCTACCACTGCTTTAGCTTAGCTGACTGACAGCTGCCTCCTATTTGCACATTAAGAATTGCGATCTACTTTGTACAGTTCAGTAAGTAATTTCAGCTGCCTATCCTTTGTGATGTTCATGCATTACATACATGCTAAAACTATGTTGTAATCCTCAATGCTAAATGTATATTAATTGTGTTTTTCTCCTCTTGTTGTACTTTGTAACTTGGGAAGACTACAATTTATTATAGCTTATCAGTATTCAACCGCAGTAAATAAACATAAACATACATACATACATACATACATTAAATAACTGCTCATCAAGGGTGGCAAAAGAAAATCAACCATTTCAAGTCTAAACACAAGTCACACAGTCGTTGCCTGCCTGACTTAAGCATCCTAACCGCAAACATTCTAAAGAGAACGGTAGCTCTAATGTTTTAGGAAATTGCAGGAGAATTCTGGTTGGGATAAGACACTAAATGTTTATAGTTTTGGTGTGCATACTGTGGCTAAGCACTCAGATTGGACTATATGTTTCAAGACTGCGTTTAATATCCTGCATTGTGTAATACGTGATATCAAGTTGTTGTTTGTTTTTTAGATCATTATCAGATTATCAGAGACTGAGAAACCATCATCTTTACTCAAAATTCCATGCCATTCCTAAATAGTAGATCAACACACATGCATCACAGCAAACATGGAGTTACTGAATAGGTGCTGTTAGGGCCAAAGCAAGCTCATTACCACCTTCTCAGATTAAATCTTGTTTCTATTTGTTAGAGTTCACCAGCATTATAGACTACAGCTGTTACAATTTACACCATCTTCAGGATTATAAATGTCTACAAAGAAGTATACTAGCAGTCTAAAAAGGCACCACAGGCAAATGGTGCAATGAAACAACCTGTGATTAACACAGTAATAACCTTAAGAAAACCAGTGTAGTCTCCCTGGGCTATATACATCTGAGTCACTTACTTAAACGTCAGATAGCACGGCAACCCTCTCTCCCTTTCTCTGGCTGCCTCCATTTCTCTTTAAAAATACTTACAACAGCTCAGTCATACTGACATTGTATATTATCAATATACATGTTTTCCTAAATTTTTAATATCACTTTAGAATTTACTTTGTTTTACTCTTAATTTTTTTCTCCAGGCATAATATGTGAAAACAGAATAATGTTTTATGTAATGTGGTTTATGGGACTGTAAAAGTGGATTCCATCCATGTGCAGGACAACTCATAAAGGCCTCTTATATAGACACATATGTGCAGATTGCAGGTTGATTGAATGAAAAGCTTATTGCCAGGTAGGAGGGAAATGCATCATTATCCATCCATAGCACACTTTGTTGATTTGTGTAACAGCTAACTCACATTCCGCCAACAACACAACAGTAATGGGAATGATTCTTTTGTAACAGTTGTGTGGTTGTGGAGATAGTATATATGGGCAAGGTGGTGTGGATGGGATATTCTTCTGCCATGAAAGTGCTTTATGGATATTGCACATCAAATTTTGAGAATCGGCATTATGTCTAGTGTACAGATTGCATAAGGATACCGTTTTGTGATCAGCTGTGATTCCTTGGCATATATTCTTTAAATATATTGGTTGCCAGTTTATAACAGTAGTTGTTGTTCTTACCTTAACAGTTAAAAAAGGAAGCATATTGGTTTAGCTATGCAATCGTTTGTGATATGCTCTAATAAAGGTTCAGCAGATGGTGTAGTTGATGTACTGTTGGCACTGAAGTAAATGTTGTTGGCTGTGTCTCAATGAAAAGTGATATGCTTGCATGTATCAAGATTTTATCCAAACTGCTGGTACATATCTTTAGCTATCCTCCTTCTTCTGGTACGGTCCTTTCCCGTTTTAAGCAAACTTAAACTTAGTTTATTGAATTCAAACCCTCTTCACTTTCTAGTTCAGCTTAAAGGTAATATGGATCAAGAATAGAATCACCAATATTTCCTCAGAAACAGTGATCCCCTCTGGACCAAAATGAAGTCCGTCACCCTTTGGCAGATTTATATTCTTTTGTTTGTTTTCCCAGTTAAATAAAATTCTGCATTCTTCTTACTGTCTGCAACCAGGCATTATATTTCTACTCTGCTATCTACCTGCTGAGGTAAATCAAAAGAAAAACAAAAAAGGTACAACACAGACAGCTAAATGTCCTTATGAAATCTTTGATTTATATATTAGTTTCTCCAGCAAGACTTCAGACAAATCATTTACCTACATCAAAGCATGCAGAATTTTGCTACTTCTAACAATTCTTGTAAATGTTGCCACCATCTTACACCACATCCTGTACAAGACTACTACATTGTCCTTTTCTGTCCCATGGAAAACTACTTGTTAGAGTATATCCCATCATCAATACTCCCCAGGAATCCCTTCTAATGCTCATTTCACTGCTGTTTGCAAGTTTATGGCCTTTCTGGTATTTGTGTCCCCTTAATTTTTAGAGAAAATGTTAATTTATTGAATTCCAAACAGTTTACTGTGAGTTTATTACTAACAATAGACACCCATGTCACCAACTACTTTGCCTGGCAAATGTGCTAACAATCAATAAAGTTAAAAAAACTTCTAGGTTTAAGAGTATTACATTGTTCTTTAATGTTAACATCTGAATTCATTGTTTATTGCATTTTTTATAGTCATCTACTTAAAACTGTCTTTGCATCACACAACTAAATCTAATATCTCTATGGCACCACAACTTTAGCATACAAATCCCTAACATTCCCACTATCAGTATCTCAAGTAGAGCATTTTCTCTGCTATCAGTAAGAGCTCTGTAACTTAGACTGAAGAAGCACCCGCTACCAAACCTAACATCATAAGATGTCGTACAAGGAAATATTTTATTTGCAAACATCCTTTGTTATACCAAGACAAAATATTCCTAAGACAATGAAAAGACTAAAGGGATAGTTATGCCTAGTAAGACCTTAAATAAAACCTAAAGAGAAAACATCAGACAAAATGTACAAGGCAACCTGAGAATTCATGTTCTTTGGCTAGTGCTAGCAATCAAAAAGCGTCTCCAGAACTGAAACCAAAATAACAAATTTAGTCTGTCTCTGTGACATAGAGGGATAAAACTCTGACAATTATCAGACAAGTAGAGTGCTGAGTAGCAAATCAGAACCTAAATGAGACAGGTAAGGGAGAACAGAAGTGGCAAATGCTGACTTGCCCATTTTGGGGAAGGGGTTGTCACTAGTATTTCATTCAACTTCAGCAAGAGGAGGCATTTGGACAACAAAAGGCATAAAGACCAGGAAGATGCGTGATTAGTGCTTTCAGGCCAGTAACAGCAGTTTTCATTAGCATGTATATGAACATGCACACACATGGTGATGGAAAATGGAACAGCAGACCCCTGCAGTAACATACGCACCCAAGTCAGCCACCCACGTGCAGGGTAAAGCCTATTACAGACTTCCTCATAGCATGTTTCACTATATGTGGGTGAAGACGCAAACCACCTTCGTGGTTGCGTGTATGATAACCTCACCATTCCAGTCTAACACTCATGCTTGGGTCTCACCAGTGGGGTTGGGGCTGAAGGGGTCAAGAATGATAGGCTGGGGCTTGTTGGTCAGAAGGCACACCGAAAAAAATCACTCAGATCCATGAAGCACAATTAACAAGAAACACAAAACTCTGAAACAGATCCGTAATATAGCAGGAACAAGAAAATAACTCACAATAATAACTAGGTAGAACAAGTGACAGGTGAAACAAAAGAAGCTGAATCATTCAACAAAACAGCAGTCATCATGATGAATATGGGGAAAAGCACAAGAAAAACATCCACATCGAGTTCCTTAACTATTTCTTAATAATTATTGTGACTTCTCTCCCACGTCTTGAAAGTTTCACTAACAAATTGCTAGTTAAATTTCCAGCCACAAGCTCTCAGCCATAACATGGCCTTCACTTTCACTTCATTGAGTTATCTGAACATTTCCTCATAAAGCCTTTAAACACTTTATTAACCTCTGACCACACAAACTACCCTAACTAGTTAGAAATTAGTTGCAACACTGTCTGAAGCTAGGCTGTGAACCAGTTCAATTATACAGCTAACAACTAAAAATAAATAGCACATTTACTCAAAACAAACATTCCTCAAAGCCATCAGATGAATATTGACTGAATATGTTGCTTTGCCTTCCAGACGAGGTAATAAAATGATTATACAGGCACAATTCCTTTAAAACACAATAAAATATGAAATTATTACTCATGACTGGCAAGGATTCAGAAAAGGCAATAATTCCTAGACATCATGGTAAATCAAGCCCTATGCAGTCCTGACCAAAACCTGTTAACAGAAATAAATCTATACAGATTTAAAAGAAAAATCTTTGGCATCATAATCCATTACAATCCCCACTATCAGTATAAAACTATAATCTAAGATTAGCAATCTCAAAATAAAAATAAAAAAAAAACTACCAGTCTAACTGAACACTGATAATTAAACAAACATACACAAATTTTATCCAGCTCTAGAAGGAACGTGCCAGTGAATTATTATTAACTGTTACATCTTAAGCATCACCCACTATAAAAATAAACTTAATCTGCAGATGTAATGCAAAACATCACAATATGAAACGTATAGGAAACACCAGAATCATTTTTTTCAAATATACTACAGTCATTGACAGCAAGTATTAATTAAAAAAAAGTCTATATCAATCTGTATCCCAGAAACTTAAATCACTTCAGATCAAATGCAAGGGGGACACATTAAATCTTCAATTCTAGGTAAAAGCTACAGGACACTAAAATAAGAAATATCAACAAAACTGTTAACTGCACCACTGGTTATATTTTCACTACAGATGAACAAGTCAGAACTCTCTTAGAAATGAAAACATAACCAAATGTGTGATGTGATGTCACATAACATACAGTATTAACCGAGATTTGTGTTTGTTGCAGAGCCAAAGGTCACTAAGAGTTGCTTTTTTCTATGCCTGTCTGCTGGGGTTGAATAATGCACTACACCAGCTTTGCCATGACGGACACAGAATTCCTCTAGAGATCTGGCCTCATAATCACACAAGACTAAGCATCTGAATTTGACTCAAGTAGCTCAGCCAGACAAGACACATGATGAGACAGCCTGCCAAACTTGTACTCTAATGCAAATGCTAAAAGATGCTTACACAGGAGTTCGGTAAATATGAACTGTGAGCAAAGCATTAGTGCAGGTATGAACAGTGAAAGGACACGTCACAAGCAAAAATAACAAAACCATAATAAATAAAAAAAATCACAGAACAAACTTTGAATTCTGCAGGAAGCTGATCACAGTTTTGTAAAACTAGGTTACAAAGTCAAGCACATGATGGCTAATGGGAAAATGTAATTTATGGGCAACTGACTGCAACTTAAAATGGCAGACTGTTACTCACTGGAAAGATCCTCTACAAACATGCTGAATACAATAAATTCGGATAACAAAAGGAAATGATTTATACCTCTGTAATAGAAGTCATGATTTGCCTCAATTTTTGAAGAACACTAGATAAACAATTATAATGTAAATGCAGAATTGCACACTGTACCCTTAAACAAGGCTGCTCTCTGTCTAAAAAGTAGTAGTAATAGTCATAGGTGCAGGAGTGGCCTTAGGTCAACTGGTGCCCTAGGCAAAAGGGCTCTATGGTGTCCCCTACCACACTACCTGGTGCCCCCATCCTGGTCTACCTACACCAAATAAATACTGGAAAAGTGCCCCTGCTAGACCAGCGCCCTAGGTGGCCGCCTAGTTGGCCTATGCCTAAGGCCGGCTATGCATAGGTGCTAAGAAATTGTAAATCAAATAAAAGAAATATAGGCTGTTATCCAACCTCTAGTGCTATCACAAAATATATAATTCTACAGGCTATCTATTTGCTATTTTTGCTACGTTATTAGCACATTAAACTTATCATAATATGATAACACAGTGTTACTCAATGTTAATAATGTGTCAGCTCATAAAGAACAGGCATCTTCTGTCCGTAATGATTTTACATCAGATCAAGAGAAATGGCTTCTGTTTTTTTTTTTTATGTCAAACCCTGTTTATATCAGTTTATTAGTAATTTGATAACATGTTCTTTGATATCTAACAATGAATGCAAATTTTCTGAATTTCATGATTTATAGGTATTTCAGTTGAGAATATGTAGGACAAAAGTTATTCATTTGTTAACCATAGTAGAAAACTGAGAAATACCTAACCTTAAAAAATGTCCATGAAGTGTTAAGTAATATAGGGTATTAGGCCAACACCAGCAATTATATTTTTTTTTATCCTTTTCGTTTTGATTACAGCCATGTCAGACTGTATAATAAATCAGCAGCGACTAGTGTACGCTAGTACACTAATGAAATTAGACAGGCACCAAAGTAAAAGAGGCACATTTCAATACTACTCAGCTTAGGTCTTGTAACTGGCAGAAATGCTTTGATATGCAAAAGTGCACACCTTAAAATCTAGTCTGCTGTTTGATTTACAAGTACCTGTTTCCGGGGATAAAAGTTAGAATTTCATAGTGTCAGGCATGTAAGAAGATAGCAGACATTTTATTATAATGGTGTAGTAAATTGTCATAAAAATTCAATACAATGTTATTCAACCAAAGAATATTAAAAAGGACAGTTATAATCGCCAGTGGTGTTTTCATTCATTTTTGTTATCGATGGCGGTGTCGTCTTTTAATGACTTCTGTTATTTCAATATCAGCTAGCCGAATGTAAATCTCTACAATACAGAAGGAAAGGCCTTATCTGAAAAACAGACTAGAAAGATCATGTGCAAAAAGGTCAAATCAAAAGTGTGTGCAAGAATTCCATTTCATCCTTTAAACTGATGTCAATAATTGGATATCCAAGGAGAAACTGGGAGAAAATGAGCAATGTAGTATTTTTGCAATGTTGTTGAAACTGTTACACTCCAATAAAAGTTAAAAAAATAGACCTCATTCATATATGTTAATAGGAAGTTCTTTGAAAGGGGCTACAATTATTCTGTCTTCTTTTTGCATTTCAGACTCATTTACAATGTGTAAAAGTCATATATTGCTTTTTCTTAAGATAATAAGTTTGTTTCATTATAAAGCAAGTGACTGTTACATACCTAACATCCATTATGGCTGCCTGTGTGCAGACAGTGAAATATTGATGCATATAAATATTTGTAGTACACTGCTTTTGTACAGTTGCACATACACATGCATGAATTACAAATGGCTAGCTCACAGAAAGATGTCACTCCACTCAGTTTCACCATCAAGACGTGATGTCCTACTGGAAACAGGTTAGCTTGCATATGTGGGGTAGTTGGCAGACGCATTAGTGCAAAGTTACATTTTATAGCTTTTAGTGCTCATTTTCAGAACAGACCACTGTAGTCTACAAGCAGGACACCCTCTGAAGGTACACAGGGCTACAAGATGTCTAACCAAAGATAAATACTCTGGAGTGCACCTGGTATTTGAGCCTAGAAGAGCAACTAAATCATAATTATACAAGCAAATAAATAGCACGGTGAAGTGGAAACTGCCATTATTTTTGTTTGTTCATTTATTTTAAAGTTATGGTAACAAAATACTTCCTTGGGCTTCCTTTTTAAGGAAAGTCCCACGAAGAAGAAGAAGCTTCAGCACGACCCTGACACTAAACAATACAAGGCATCATATGGATTCAGATGCATCTGTAGGAGTTGATGCATACAAGGTGCCCTCCATGGCACAACATTTAGAAAGCACTCTGCAATTAAGTCACAGCATGAACAGTCAATAATGATCTATAGTATAGCAGCAGAAAACTGGGTATAAAACCAGAGCTTCAAGAAAATGCCAGCAGACTTTCCTACAAGACAGACTCTGAACCAAAGATTATGATAAATAGGCACACGTGGGTAAGAAAAAGGAAATTACTAATGCTCAGATGTTTCAAAAATCACTTACTAGAATATGTAGATGTGTGGATGACTCCCTAAGGATTAAACAACATACTTGAAAGACTTCCATACAAGCCAGACTCTGAACTAAGGATGATGAAAACAGGCACATTCAGGTAAGAAAAAAGAAACTCACAAATACTCAGATGTTTCATAAATCACTTACTAAAATAAATAGATTTGTGGATGACTCCCTAAGGATAAAACAACATACTTGAAAAAATGGCTGCATTACAGGCAGCTGCACAGCTATGATGTGTTTACTATTTACAAACTAACATCTACAACACCATCCTGCCCTAGCTACAGTACTAAAATTCAAGACCCACATGGTAGTACTCCGTGTCCTTTTCATACCCGTTACTATTTCACGTGTTACACCAGAGCTTTATCCATTCTTGTACTCAGGATTTGAAACGCACTTCCATAAGTGCCTAACCTCTACTGCAATATGTGTTACTCTGCAGAAGTCCTTTTTATTCAAGGATGTTAAAGCAGCTATAATTCAGGTATATCCTAGGTAGCATGTTTATCCTATATACTGGTTCCACTTATAATTTACCTCTTAAGTCCTTTGTATGCATTACCTTACTTAATACATGATGACTGACTCACGACATTGTAAGGAATTAGATTTTATACTGAATCTGACTCAACTTAATTCTTAAATGCTGAATACACAGCAGCACTTAAATCTAGATATGGTATTATGTGTTACCTCAGTCAGCTGTGTTTCTGCCTTTTTACTTCAGTCTGGAAAATATAGAAGGCCAGCACACATTTTCCCATGTTGCCAGCTTCGTAGCATTAGGTATCCTAAAGCAATATAACAACTGCCTTATGCTTACAAATAATGAACTCCTACTCAACATAAATAACTCTGTTTATGACAGCTGATGACAACTGCAAATATTAAGAGCTATGAAGGCTTCATTCTCACAATAAATAAATAAAATAAATCAAACACAGATGATGACGTTGTCGCCTCACAGTAAGATGCTGTCCAGTTCGATTCTCAGCTAGAGCGTCTTCTGCGTGGAGATATGCGTGAATGGGCGTACCTTCGTTGAAGGTTGTGCGTCAGGACTGGTAAGTCGGCACGTAAAAATCAACTACCAATCATTAGCGGACTGGAGTTCCGCTGTGGTGACCCCTAACCGGGAAAAGCCGAAAGACACAAACAAAACACAGATGATGAGCATTGCACAAAACACCACAAGCTATGCATCTAGCACTAACACATAGTGTAATGTTATAAGCTGATGCTGTAAAGAAATCATTACCTAAACCTCCTTGATGCATAAGAATTAAATATCAACAAAAAAATCAAACATCATATTATATAATAGCACCTCTTTAACAAGGAATCATAGAGAGACAAAAGGTTTCAGTTAGACCATTTAATCAACAGAAATGTTTGAGTAACTGGTGAGTCCATAACATTTTACACTGATTCCCCACTCACTAGGCTGGACAAAGACAGGATGACTGTAATTTGTCTTTCATGTGCCAGAATCTCGGACATCTCAAGGGTCCTAAGGACCCTTGTACCAGACAACTATAACTTTGAAAAGGTAGTTATGCATGTGGGGATGCATGACTAGGGGCAAAAAACCCTGAGGGAGATGTAGAGATGCATATCTCTCAACCTCTCAGTGCAAGAAATCTGGACAAAGCTAGAAAAAATGGGGGGACAAAGGCCCACAAATAGGGGCAGATTTTAAATATTGCTCCTACAAACTTGGAAAGTTGTTGGAATACCAGATTTTACATTATTATATATTTTCTGAAGTATAGTAAGTCTAAAATTCAATTTGTTATTTAGTGATATCAATCCTCGATGATTTCCCAGAAAACTACACATTTTATGAGGAACAGACCAAAAATAAGAGGCAAAAATCAATGATTTCCCAGAAAACTACACATTTTATGAGGAACAGACCAAAAATAAGAGGCAAAAATCTGGACATGCTGTGAAAAATCTGGACAATTGGCAGGTATGGCAGACAAATACAGACCTGATACCAAGCAAAACCCTCCCTTCCCCTTAAATGATGCCTAGGAATAAATTAAAGGATAAGTCCTTTCAACAATTGGGTAACAATGATTACACTCTTGGGGATTCTAGTACATTTCAGCTTGGAAATCAATGGTTTGCAGTCCTACTTGCTATGCAAAGGATGGTATGCGTCTCTATTCCAAAGGCTTCTGCATACTGGCTAAAGCCTTGGCTGTCTCCATAGTGCCATTTTAAGCAAAGTACAGTTAATGAACACTCCATCATATCAATACTAAAATATGATCAAATTAAGGTGTCTCTGCTCAATGCCAGAAGTCTGAACAAAAAGTTGCCCACCCCTGAGGCATTCCAGCATTTGGAAGGCATCCATATGTGTGTAATGGCAGAAACCTGGACTAAATGCCCAGAAAGGACTCCTGCTATACCTGGGTTTGATGCATAGCTTGCCTTCAGATCCGAAAGCATCATCTGTTGTGATGTATCCATATTTATTAGACACCATATCATCGTTAGAGGGATTCCCAGACATCTACATATTGAAGTTATCAAACTCTAAATAACTGAAAGCAAAATCAGCTATTAGTTTATTGCCTGTTACAGGAACCATTCCATGTCCCTTAAAGTCCATATCCCTTAAAGTCCATGTCAACTTTCTAAAGAAATGCTATGGATGAAATCCCCATAAATAACAATACCTTCATTCAGATAGACTTTAACTATCCATCACTTGATTGTAGTACTTACATCATCACCATATATATATGACCTGCTACTAACAAATGTAGCAACACCAGACACAACTTCCTTAGTAACTCCATCTCTGATTAAGTTAGACAATAAGCTAGGAACCTCTTCTCTCCAGTTATCTAAGCCCCTAAAACCAATATATAATAATGCAAAGACTCCAAGTGCAAAAATCTCCTCAAACTCTTTGAAAAAATTCAGAAATTCACTTAAAACAACACCACCCCAGATTTACCAAGGAGTTTTGTTCTCACAAAAATAAATGTATAGAGTTGGTAGTCCCACCTGGATATAAATATAATGGGAGATTTAAATAGAAACCATCCTGATGATCCAGTGACATAAATAAAATGTACAATAAATGGAAAATCTCATTAGAGTACAAATCAGATCTATTGATCCCTGTGTCAAGAAAAAAACATTAGGACTTTGACTACAAATTAAAAAAAAAAGACTTTTACATCAAATAAGGCAGCTCAGTAACGCAGTTTGGCATCTGAAGACAAGGACAATTAATCATATTTCCTTGGGTATGTTAGAAAACTAAGAAATAACACTCATCAATGTAGAGAATTCATGCTAAATAATAAATCATACTCAGAACTGATGAATACTGCCAGTATCCCAGGAAGTAAATTTGGTACAAACTTCCCTACTAAGAAAACTATCCAAAATGTTACAATCCCTGTAGCTCATAGTCCCCCCAGCACCACCAAAGAATATCTACTGAAAGTGCTGCCCAAGACCAAGAATATTTTCTCCATGGGATCAGATGACATACCCAGCTGTTTGACAAATTGTAGCAAATATATTCTGGTAGAACCACTGTATAAACTAGTTAACCAGAGACCAGCAGGCTCATTCCCAAAAGTATGGCTTACATCACTGGTGTTGTCATTCCATAAAATACTACCAAGAACCACACACGTGGCTCCAAACACAGATCAAAACAACCTAACCTGGTTCACACAAAAACAGTCATACCAACAGATAATTAATAGAAATAGAAAATTATTCTGAAAACAATTGAGCACTTTTGTCCAGTTGTAACAAAGACTTCATCAGAATCTGCTACATTGTTCAGAAATTGAGTTTAAATTATCCACAGAAGAGATCACATGTTATACTACCAACCCCAGAAGATATACACCCATCAGCCTGAAATGTCTCATTTGTAGAGGAATGGGGCACATCACAACTTTAGCACTCATGTGCACCACATCAAGTGGAAAGCTCCACATCTGACATAGAAGTGAAGCAGTGTTCTACCACTCTACTGATGGCCCCATTTTGTGTTCTCTGATTGGCTCCCAAACTGCAATTTTAGCCAAACAACAAGAAGAAAAGAGGTCTAATCAGAGAATGACTACCAGAGGAGAAGCGGACAATTATAATGCCCTTTAAAAGTCTGTGGACAGCCTATTAAGCCATCCCAAAGCAAGGATGGGAATCAGATATAACCTGCTGCTGTCTTTCTTTTCCCTCGCTAAACATCGTTGTAGCTAACTGCATTTAGTGAAGGGGAGAAAAAATAAATAAATTAAAAAAGTAAAACAAGAATAAAATAATTAACTATAATACCTGCAGTTACAATGGTGTGTGTGTGTGTGTGTGTGTGTGTGTGTGTGTGTGTGTGTGTGTGTGTGTGTGTGTGTGTGTGTGTGAGTGTGCTTGTGTGTGTGTGTGTGTGTGTGTGTGTGTGTGTGTATGTGTGCATATCTGTCAACCTATTTGCTAAAGGGAGAAAGGAAAAAAAATACTGGGGATAAAGCTCCCAAATCAGAGACAGATTTTAAACATTTTTGCTAGAATAACAAGTTTTACATTAGCATGCATTCCTTGAAGGAGATACAGTCTGGAACTCAAAATGTCGGTTATTCTTGTGGTACAGTCCTCAATATGTCCAGAATGTCTGAAGAACAGACAACATTGCACTGTATGTGTCTGACAGTAGTCACTTTACATTACATTTGGGACAATTTATTTATTTTTTCATTCACTGAAGCAGATAGAAACATCTAAAGGGTTCTGTGTACATGGCCAGTAAAGTGGCTCTAACTGCAGAGCATATTCTGTGTATCTGTGTGTGTGTGTGTATGGGGGGAGGGGGGGACTGTGTATGTGCTTCTTCATCTGGGTTTTACTCTGATCCAATAAATGAAGAAGTACATGTATCATACTAACACTAAAGTCACTGTTGTTTGTGTTAATGTGCCTTACATGTGTCTGTGTGTGTGTTTCTATGTACAACACATTACATCTTTCTGTTTCTACATCTGTATGTATATATGTGAATGTCTGTGTCTGAATATGTGTGCATGTGTGTGTGCGTGTGCGCGCGCGCATGTGTGTGTGTGTGTATGTAGACATTAAATACTTACATAGTGTATATTTTCTTTGAAGGACCATGGCCATGGAATGCTTTTCATGCAGTACATAATTAGGCTGTTGCACACTGTGACTGTTAGTCACTCACTGTTATGGTCTGTGTTCCACACTGGCATCTTAGCTGGTTGAGACTTTTGATTACAGCAGGCATGATTATCATCAGCATTACAAATCCCATTAGGGTATATCTATAATAATCTGGTTTTGTGAAAGGTAGATCCTTCTCAAAAAACCTGGTTAAATATATACATATACCACACTGTACTCACATACGTATATAAGGTTCATAGGTTCATAAGTAAGTACTAGGCTAGCTGCCCAAGGGCATTTATAAGCATAGCCAGAGTATGTTGGCTTTCGCCACCCCCTTAGATTAGTTCCCTGTGCCTTTGACCTGCAGTGCCATTAGTTCCCTGTGCCTCTGTCCAGCAGAGCAACTGCAGTGATCCCCGGGATAAATTTTCTGTTTCCCATCCACCCATCAAGGTTTCACTTCAAGAGTGCTAGTGAGGGGCTCTACCTGATGCATATTGGAATCTTTTTCCAAAGCATGGGGAGTCTCTGGGTCAGGAATCTATCCCTCCAGCACGTCATATTTATCGTTGTGGTAAGGTTTATATCCCTAGAGCGTGTGGCTCTAAGGGATTTGTTTTTTTTTTTAGGTGGAGCATATCCATCAATTCTGGGTTGGACATGGCCTTGTATGTCAAGCAGAGATCACCTCTGAGTAAGCGGTTTGCAACCGAGTACAGCTGGAGTTTCTTTAGTCAGGCTGCATAGGTCATCTGTTTGAGGCCAGTAATCCTCTTGGTGAGGTACTTTTGTGGTATTTCCAGCTGTTGCAGGTGTCTTGTAAGGTAGGTACATCCCAAATGGGGCATTGTATTCTATAATGGCTCTAATAAGTGATGAGTAGAGAGGCACAATAACCTCCTTTTTTCTGGATGCAAACCCTTTTGAGATTAGATGGGCCACATAGAAGGATTTTCTAACCATCTTTGCAATATGATTATCAAAGGAGAGATTGCTATCTACTTGGGTCCCCAGATCCCTTATTACTTTTTCTGTATTTAGGGGGCTACCACCTATTTGGTAGCTCATGGTTACTTTGTTTTTTCCAAAGGGGATGACTATACACTTTTTGGCATTCAGCTTAAGGCCATGATTTTGACACCAGGTATCTGTCTCAGTGAGACCCTTCTGGAAGGTGTCTGTATCAACTGGAGAATCAATTATGGCCCCTAGTTTGCAGTTGTCTGTGAACTTTGTCAGCCAACATCCTCCTGTGCTTGCCTGTACCTCTGAGAAGTATATACCGAACAGGAGGGGTCCTAGGACTGAGCCCTGGAGGATGCCACTTGTAACCAGTTTAGAGTCGGACCTAGAGTCTGCAACTCTCACCATGTGAGTTCTGTCCGTGAGCCAATTTGCAACCCATCTCGTGACGTAGGGGTTAATGTTTAGGTTGGTGAGTTTGTCTATAATACCAGAATGGGGAATGGTGTTGAAAGCCTTTGCAAGGTCTAGGTAGGCTGTGTGGACCTCCTTACCCTCATCTAATGCCTTGGTAACTGTCTCAAAGGAGTTCACCAGGTTTAGGAGGCATGATCTGCCCTTAACAAAGCCAAACTTAGTGGGGTCCAAAGTTTGGAGGTTCCCAATGTCTCTGTTAATGAGTTCCATGATGATGCGCTCCATAGCCTTGCAGACCAGGCTAGTCAGGCTTATAGGGCGATAGTTCCTGGGGTCCGTTGTGGCGCCACCTTTGTGGAGTGGGATAACTGTTGCTGTGTGTCACTCTATGGGTACGTAGCCTGTAGAGAGGCTGAGTTTGAACAGTGTGTTAGGTGAGGAGTTAGTTCATTTTGGATCTCTTGTAAGACACAGCCTGGGACACCATCTGTCCCATTGAGGCTGTATTTTTGGCTTTGGATAGGGCTGTTTTAACCTGTGTGTCGGTGATTTCTGGGGCCTTACATTCTTCTGGAATGGTTATGGGCCCTTTAGGGGGTGAGAGGGGTGTGATGTTTGCACTGAACCTGTCTGCCAAAATGTTGCCAATATCAGTCGGTTCAGTGTATTTTGTGCCATTGTGCACCAACTCAGAGCAGATCTGAGAGTTTCCACTTAGGCTCCTGACATAGCTAAAGAATGCTTTGTGGTTATCTTTGGAGTCCTTGGCAATTTTTCTTTCGAAGTTAGCCTTGGATGATTTAATGAGGGATCGTAGTTTCTTGCTGATACTGATCAGGGATGTCTTTCCTTCTAGGTATTTTGCTCTTATCTGTACTAGTTTCCTCCTTCTGTTGTAGAGCCTGTTTATGGCAGGGGTCCACCAAACTGGTTTCCTTTTCTTGGAGAAGTGAGTCTTGGTTTTACTTGGCATAGCATGATCCATGGATTCCTGCAGATGATCATAGACTAGAGTGTCTTTGTATAGGTTTCAGCAGCTTGGACATCATTGTACATTGGCGTGGGGGCTGTGAACCTTTCCACCTTGGTCTTAAGCAACATGAAGTTTGCTTTTGAAAAGTTTTTCACTGTAGTTTCCTTGATTGGGGTTGGAGGCGGAATGTGAATATCCAGAATGATTAGTCTATGGTCTGATCTAACCAGCAAGGGGTTGACGTCAGTTGTGGAACACCGGTCACCCATGTAGGTGATGACCAGGTCCGATATGTTGTTCCCTCTGGTGGGGGTGTTGACCAGTTGATCCAGGGCATTTGACTTTATAAAT
>NC_056747.1:552901977-552921977 GCF_019279795.1 Protopterus annectens | reverse complement strand
ATATAGAAAACTGCCCTTAAATACCAGGAAAGTCAGAAGGGTGTCGGGATCTATTCAAACTCCAGGTAGCTGGATTTATTTAATATTAGTGGTATAATGGTGAGCATTGCTTCCTTCTAAGAAGTTTAACATGATTCATTCATGGCCAGTACAAGATGTCGGTATGTACAAGACTGTACTCTGTAATATAGTACCTATCACAATCACCTTACAGCCAGAAGGTATTCTGTTGAATTCTCAGGCATAATTTGGGGATTACTGTTATTACAACACTCTGGCAATTAGCATGGAGGAGTAAGATTATGAGCTGTCAAAAAGATGCTTCTGGTACTCCAGGATTTGATTACCTAAACCTCAACCTCCATTTGCCTGCTGTATGATTCTGAGCAAGAGTCTTAAATCAGTTACCGAATCACCACTGAAAAGGGACAGTGGGTCCAGTGGGTTTACCATGTCATCAAATAAATAAAAAGTATATATATATATATATATATATATATATATATATATATATATATATATATATAAGTCCACTTGAGATTACCGAAATCTCAGTAGACCGACATTCAGAACAGCGAGCCAAAAAACACGAACTTTCACATCAGCGAAACTTCATATTACCGAAGTACGAATGCCGGACACTCCAAGCTGAGAGGAACAGGATATCTTCTCATGTGCAGATTGTAGTGTGGTCTCGGAGTTGGTATCTTCAAGTAGCAGGGGGGTTTGGGGGGTGCAGCCCCCCTGAAAAAATGTTAAAACGAAAGGATGCTGTCATTAGGCAACTCACTGAATACAATACCACTTTTGGCATGTATCAGCTTGGAATGTCGGACATTTCGGAGGTCGGTAATGTGAAGTTTCTCTGATGTGAAACTTTGTGCTTTTTGGCTCTGTGTTCTGAATATCAGTCTACTGAGTTTGTGTGTGTGTGTGTGTGTGTGTGTGTGTGTGTGTGTGTGTGTGTGTGTGTGTGTGTGTGTGTGTGTGTGTGTGTGTGTGTATTCTTTAGGGTTGGTCAAGTGGACTAATTTGTGAGCCTCTGGCTTTGGATCAGTACACTGTGGTTTGCAATCTACTACCATTGTCAGAGCAGGATTCATCTTATTCTACAATCAGTGCAAAAGAATCAGAGAGCTTAATAAGCTGTTTCTTGTAGCCCAGAGTTTGATTTCTTTATCCTCCATTTGCCTATAGTACAAATCTAAGCAAATCACTTCATCAAGCAGTGCTTTGGGACAATTGAAAAACTGGCCAGTGTCTGCAATGGTCTTCTGGACCACATGCCTAGTATCTGTATAATTACTAACACTCAGGAAAGCAATACCCTTTTACTTATTTAACAGGTCATGTAATGGGTGTTACAAAAGGTGGGCGCTTTTGTCAGTTTGTTTGCGTTTTCCAAAACGACATTCCTATTTTCTTCTAATATTGTTAATATACTGACATTACTGTTCAGCAGTTTTACTTATGGTAACTAGGTAGCAGTTAAAAGGGACCTTGTACTCAAGCCTACTAACCTGCAAAAGGAAGAAAACTGGGACAATAAGAGCACACTGTTAGCGGACATGTTCTGCAAACTGATACTAACTACAATTATAAACTAAAGGTGTGGTGGGAAGTCTGCCAGTTGTATGGATCAAACAGCAAGAGAGATAGTGAAGGGCAGACGAAAGGGAGAATACCACGAAGGTTTTCAGTAAAAGTCGATATAAAACCTAATGTAAGAAATTAATAAACAATATTGGGTGGTCACTTTGATTAATGTAGTGCAGTGCAGGAGAGGAATTTATCAAAAAGACAGATGGCAATAAAGGAAGGGGGCAATTATCTAAGCAACAGGTAGGACAGAAGATAAAGGTGGGGTGGAAGCTGCATGGAAAATACTGCGTAATAAATAACAGATCACATCTTCTTAAGCCATGATTCATCCTTTCTCTGCTTCTGAAGCAAGATCAATTGTTCTTATTCAACAAGTAAGGTCTGATTACTCTAAAAGAAATTGGATTTTCTCATAAGCGACTATAAAATTAATTTTCAATTTTTTTTTTCCATTCCATCCAATCCAGAACAGTAGATTATGATGTTGGTGGGTAAAAGATTGCTTAGAGTAATGTCAAAAGAGTAGAGTATACAAGATTTATGTACTTTTTTCACTTAGGTTTAACCCAATGGCTAGGGGCGGCTCATGCTATAGGATTGCATCCCCCCACCTAGAAACTTAAGAAGAAAAGGGAAATAAAAATAAAATGAATGAGTCCGGAACTCCATGCATGTGTGCTGTGCTTGGGAGAACGGCATTCCTGCCCTGCAGCCCAGGAACAGATCAAAACTGGACTGCATCATCAGCAGGCTGGGGCTTCCAGCCTACTCTCACAGGAAACCATCATCATCAGCAGGCTGAGAGGAGGACCAGAAACCCATCCGTTAGCTTGCGCGGGCTAAGGAGCATGGATTTACTGAGGGAACAAAGAGGCTAAGGAGCGTGGGTGTACTGCAGGAACAGAGACTGCTGAAGTAATTCAGGTAGAAGAATTTGCTTCCGTGGGCTGAGGAAGGGAATGGAGACTGCTGAACTAATGCAGGTGAGGTTGTGTGTGTGACTGCTGAACTAATGCAGGTGAGGTTGTGTGCATGACTGCTGAACTAATGCAGGTGAGGTTGCATGTGTGACTGCTGAACTAATGCAGGTGAGGTTTTGTGTGTGTGTGTGTGTGTGTGTGTGTGTGTGTGTGTGTGTGTGTGTGTGTGTGTGTGTGTGTGTGTGTGTGTGTGTGTGTGTGTGTGTGTGTGTGTGTGTGTGTGTGTGTGAAATGCCCCAGAGAACAGATAGGGTTGGGTAGAGAATAACTCAGGCTTGAATCCTGTACCATGGATGCAAGTGGCAAGGGCCTGAATTCCCTACTCACCACCATTTGTAAAAAATGTTTGCAGATTTTTGCCTCATATTTGTTCTGTTCCTCATAAAATCTGTGGTTTCTGTATGTTTGTTTTTCCTTACACAGTCAGTAGTGCAGTGGTGCACTGGTAGCATTGTTGCCCGACAGCTACAGGTTCTCTGGTTTGATTCTTGGCTTTGGTGCCTTGTGTGTGGAGTCTGCAAGTCCTCCCATTTTACAAAGAAATGTATCTGCATTGTTTCTCCCTGGGCTTCTGCTAAAAATTGGCTTTTGTTCCAAGTCAGACTTTCCTGGTTAACAAATGTTAAATAAATAAAAATAACAGGCATTTGAATTTCAGACTTCATATTCTTCAGAAAGTATATGGTAACACAAAACCTTTTATTCTAGCAATTTTCTAAGTTTATAACATGGGTATTTGAAATTTGTCCCTATGTTTGGGACTGTATCCCCCCATTATTGGCTTCGTCCAGGTTTTTTGTGCTAAGGTTGAGAGCTACGGTGAGAACTGAATTTGCTGAATATGTTTGGGGGCTGTATTCCCCCATTATTGACTTTGTTCAGGTGTTTTGTGTTAAGAGGTTGACAGCTATGGTGAGAACTGAATTCACTAAATGGTAACTATTTAAGTTTGTCTTCCTCTCTTTCACAAAACAGCTGATTTGGCATAGTGGCATATTGCTCTGACTGTTTTGCACAGGGTCCTGGGTTTAAGACTTGGCAGTGAAATGTATGGTGGTAACACAGCATTTTATTCTAGCAACTTTCAAACATTATACAAGCAATGTTTAAAATGTGTCCTTGGATTCTGGGCTCCCCCAAATAAATGTTGGCTTTTTCCAGATTTCTTGTGTTGCAAAGTTCAGAGATACAGCTGAGTGCCAAGTAGATTTTACAAGGAGCTGAGAGCTGCATGGGAACAAAAGTTTAATGCTGATTATACTGAGTAAGCTTGCATTCTTAATAGCACAATAGGTAGTGTACTTACTTTTAATGAAGAAGGCTGTAGGTTCTACTCCCACAGCAGGTAGATGCCTTGCTCATACTGTATACTATGTTGTAAAGGGGGTGGATGCTGCAGTCCTTTTTGACGAAGATACCTAGTAACTTTGAACCGTTTATCAGTTTGCCATCCATTCCCTATTGCGATATTACTAGCTTATCATTTTTTTAATGCAACATAGGCAATTTATTCATCAAGGGCAACAGGCACTTTATTTGTAGATGAAACAATGACATATAAAGTTGTTTGCTAGCAGCAACCTCTTCATTAGTTACAGATTTCTTTAATTTGAAATTTAGATGACTTTTACATCAGAGACTGTGCATATTTACTGATACTGGTGGACTGTAGAAGTTTGAGTAGACTTTTATGATGGAAATGTTCTGAATTGGGCAGTTTTGTCATTATTGGTGCATGCATTTTATTTAATTGTTTACTGGAAAAATGTTCAAAACAATAAATTTAAAATGCCCTCTAACAACTGTATTGTATTGTACAAGGAATATACTTTAATACAATCAGGAAGGTGTATCAAAGAGCACGTGTATGTTTTGTGTTCAAGGGGGCTATGATTTGAAAACAGACCAAAGTTGATCTTTATCTGCCACAGGCAAAATGCATTTTATTTGAATGTGGGTTTCAATGCTGTTTCAATGAATTTGAGTTTCAAGGGCAGAGAAGTTTGAATGCTAAGACTGTTTTCATTGTGAGATGGCAATGCTTTGTTTAGCAGATATAGATTAGTGTTTGAGCTGTAAAATGCAAAATAAAACTTTCAAATGAAATCCAAATCATCGCAGAAGTGAAGCAGTATGCACACTGCAGTGTTTATGGTAAATGGGAGTGAAATACCCAAGGAATGGGACATTGGAATGGCTGCAGGAGGGAGGCTCCTTTCGGCCATGATTTTGTGAGGAGGGAAAGGCAGCAAACTCAAAGACAGCCCCGGCTGAACTATACCTCTCAACTGTCCAGATTTTTGCTTATTTTTGGTTTGCTCCTCATAAAATTTGTGTTTTTTTGGCAAATCTTTTAGGAATGAAGTCACTAAATAATGACAGACATTGAGTTTCAGACATCATATCCTTCAGAAAAATGCATGCTAAAGCAAGACCTGTTATTCTATCAACTGTCTTGAGTTTATACAAGAGCAGTTTTTAGTACTGTTTGTATGTTCCCCCAATATATTTGGCCTTGTCCAGACTTCATGCATTAAGAGGTTGAGAGGTACATGCAAATAAATTGATTTATAGAATTAGGAATATCCAAACCTCTCAACTGTCCCCAATTTTGGCTCAAAATGTTGCTCTCCCCCTAATAATCCCTCTGCGAAATGGCAATTTTGGAAGAAAACGTGGAGGGTTTACAATTTTATAAATAACTGTAATGATCAGAGTTATAGATTACTTTTATTTCAGAAATGCATGTAGATGCTCTTATTTTGTCAGCTGCTCAAGTTAACAGTACTAATATTAAAAAAGTGTCCCTGCTTTGACAGGTTCCCAGCTGTATTGCATGGCAATTTTATATTTTTGCATCACATTTTTGGTCCGTTTTTCATAAAATTGTGGTTTTCTGGCATATTAGTGGCAAATCATTAAAGACTGAAGTTAGAAAATAATGGCAGACATTTGAGTTTCATAGGTTAGTACTAGGCTAACTGCCCTTGTGGGCCATTTTAAACCTAGACAATTACCCCATGTGAGAATCAAACTATGCACCTTGAGTCTATAAGGTAAACACCTTAATCATTATGCCAACCTCCCAACCCCTTCAGATTTCATACCCTTCAAAAAATTCATACTAATGCAAGACCTACTACTAGTATATTATCTTTCTAAGTTTATAAGAGCAATATTTAAAAATTGTTCTTACTTTTGGGCCTGTGTCCCATTTCTATGTATGGCTTTGTCCAGATTTCTTGCTCTGAGGTTGAGAGGTATGAGCCATCACCGTCATCCAGAGACATTTCAAATTGTGACATACTTGTTGCACCCCACTCCCCAATGTAGTGGCTTTGGATGTGTCCAACCAAGGCAAGGAGCAGTTATGCAGTTTAAGCATGCAGAGTTTTCCCCCATCCAAGGTAGACCACAAGTACGACCGTGGCTTTTTCATCTGTCCTTGATTTTGCAGAATGTTCTGGTTTTCTGTCATATTTTTATACTGTTGATTTATACTTCTTATTATTCAGAAAATGCATGCTGTTGTAGTCCCCTGTTGCTCTGTGTTTAAGTAGCAATGCTTTAATGACCATCAGGTAAGCTTGTCGGAGATTGTTAAGATACAAGTAAGCTTTAATAAGCATACTGTTAAAGAATTACCAACACTGAAAGCCTTTTTGTTGTTGACATGCAGAGAATATTTACATAACTAGATAACGTACAAGCCTTAGGTATTGAAATGCATATGACAGTATTTGTAATAAATGGCAGGATTACAGTATTTTCAGAAGCTCATTTCATTTGTTGGAGACTTGTAGGCATCTTTGCAGGCTTTACCTGTAAACTAAACAGAATGCCAATCTATCATGTGTGGTCCATAACTAGTGCAGTAATCCTTTAAGCAATTTATCTTGAGCTTGTTTCTTGTTTGCTGTTCATTTTTTACTCTGATCATGTCTTCCCTATGAAACAAGTAGATAGTTGTTGTCAGGCAGCAGGTCTTTTTTGGATAAGAAACATTTTTACAAGAGGGGGTATCACAGAGATTGCTACATTCAGCATGTTACTTGGTCATTTTATAAAGCTGAATATAAATTATAATCGGAACTGCTTTTGACTGGCATTCCAGTAATGTATTTAAAAAGCAATTCATTTTTTCATGCCTCACAAGCTTTGTGTTTCCATCTAGATATTAAGTAAGTTGTCATGTAGCCAATGTATTGAAATATTTTTTTTCTTCTACACTTCATTTTTGTCTTGATTGGACTCTCGTCATGACAGTTTGACACCCAGGGCAGCATATTTAATTAAAGTTCCAGTTATTGTGGTTTTGAGCATAGCTCCACCCCTTTTAATTGACCACACCCCTTCTCATTGGCCCCACCCATTCAGCTGTCTCCTGAAGCCCCCCTTTAATTTGAAGTCACCAGCTGCCACTGCCAATGGCCCTTGTTTCTTTACCCTACAATCAGTTAATTCCTCTCTTGGGGCAGGATACAGGCACATTAAACCCTATATGAGAGGTCTATGACCAATTTATTCTGTGTTTTGGCCTAATCAGTGTATTTGTTCTACAGACAAGTGAAGGGACACATTGAGCTTCACTCCCAGCCCCAGAAGCTCTTAACCTTCTGCAGCAGCTCTCTTGGCCTCTACTATGTGCTGCCTTCTGTGGGAAGAATGCATGTATCCACACATGCCTTTGTTAGATATTAAAAGTACACAGCTGAGCAGCTTGTGCTCAGCAGTTTTATTCCTTTGGGTACAATACATAGTGCTGCAACTTGGTGTCAGCAGTACCCAAACGGGGGAGCTGGCAGCATCCCTCACTTCCATCCTCTTCATTCCATCTCCTCTACCATCTGTGTTGTTAACCAGACATGACTGTTTGGATTACAGTCACGGCTTCATCCCGCTACACCATAGAGATGGAGCATATTTCAGTATTTTTTAATGAAATTTATAGTTTGATGGTGAAATGTTTTCCTTTTTTTCGACTACTATAACATTTATTCATTGCTAGGGTATGGCACTTGAGATAAGGTTGGCATTTAAATTTTAAGTCTCACGAAAATAAGGAAAGACGAATATAATTGGACAGAGAGTAAATGGTTGTTTTAAGAGCTAATTTAGACTATCCTTCTTAACTTGTTTCAGTTTTACAACAAAGCACTAACAGAAGGTCAAACACATCTCATGACTATATTCATTGATGAAGATTCTCCACAAAACAAGCAGTAGTGATGGCCCCTCTAGGAATGAGCTTCCTGACTCATATAGCAATGGGTGAATAATCACTGAAATGCCAGAAAGAAAAAAGTGACCTTGATACTGACAGGGATACACGTAAAGATACTGTTTGTTTGTTTGCTTGTTTGATTGATTGTTTTCTTTCATTTTGATTGATTCTTTCTTTAATTGTGAATTCATTCATTCACTTAATTATTTATTTACAGAATGTGCTGATTGGGAAACTCTGATTGGGCATCAGCCTGGAAAGAAGAGATCCAGTAGTGTAATATAACATTGTACAGTTACTAAAATACACAGACAGTAAATAGATATCACAGTGTAATTCATAAACAGATACAGAAAAAAGGTCTCATATTAACAAATACAAAACTTACAGTTATCAGTTAAAAGTATATGCAACATGCAGGCTACAATTCAGAATAATACTTCGCACAGATGACTTGTTATAAGTTGGACTGGATGATGTTTTAGGAATGGGGGACCTAAGCAGGACTGTATGGTGTTTTATTATACAGGGAATGTCAGCAGGAATGGATAATGTTTTTATTATATGGGGAATGTAAGCAGAACTGGATGCTGTTTTACTATATGGGGAATGTAGGCAGGACTGGATGTGTTTTATTACATGGGTAATGTACGCAGAACTGGATTTGTTTTATTATGTGGGGAATTTAAGCAGAACTGGATGTGGTTTAGAGTTTTTGGAATCTAAACAGGGCTAGATGGCGTTTTAGCACATCAGGAAATTAAGCAACATCAGAAGGTGGTTTAGGACATGGAGAACCTTGTAGGGATGGAGGATGTAATAGGACATTTGGAACTTAAGCAGCACTGGATGATGTTTTTTTTATCCCTGCATCATCCTATGGCTTCCTACCTAGCACACCATCTTGCTTCTGAACCCCACCCCCTCCAGGAGTATATCTGATTTTTGCTGGGGTTGGTCATGGATGTAAATTATGCCTTGGGAGTCTTGGCTATCACCATTCCAGTGTTTTTTTTTCTATTATGCAGTATCAAGAATTCTGCCATCTAATTGCAGCTACATGGCAACACTTGAGGGTGGGTGTGTAAAGGGGTCATGTGTTATATCACCCCACCTCTACTGCAGCTCAGTCTCTCCCTCAACATAGCATCCCCAGCCTTCACCAGGGATCAAGGCATGAAACACCCACATGAATGCACACCTCACAGGATGGGCACACCCACCTCTTGCCTGTCACTTTGTCCATTGCTTGGGCTGCTTACAAAACTTTGAACAACTGGGCTATGTTCAAAGCTTCTTTCCTCTTTGCCACCAGGACAACCAATCGATTGTGTTAAAGGCACTCAGAATCTAATCTAAACTAAATATTGTTTTATGGCACATATAGCTTAAGCAGAACTGGAGGGTGTTTTAGAGCTCTGGGAATCTAAAAAGGGGATGGATGGTATTTTATAACATTGGGAAATGAGGCAAGAATGGAAGGTGTTTTAACACCATGGAAGCCTAAGTAAGACTCCTGGTGAATAATAGTGAAGAACCTCCATGGAATTTGCAGCATTCTGGCAGTCTATAAATAAGCTTTATTGGATAAGTATTTTTTCAGCAATTGCACCAAGTTCCTTCACTTGGTGTAATTGCTGAAAAAAAATACTTATCCAATAAAGCTTATTTATAGATTGCCAGAATCACTCACTAGAGCCACGGTGGTGCAACGGTTAGCATTGTCGCCTTACAGCAAGAGGTTCTCCCGTTCGATTCTTGTCTGGAGTGCCTTCTGTGTGGAGTCTGCATGTCTTCCATGTGGTTGAGTGACGTTAAAGACATGCAGGTAAGTGTGTGCGTGAATGGGTGTGCCTTCTTTGAAGGTTGGGCTGGCAACTCAGCACCGAAAAAATCCACTGCCAATCATTAACGGACCGGAGTTCCGCTGTGGTGACCCCTAACCGGGAAAAGCCGAAAGACACAAGTTCATTCACGGCTGGTTTTACTGGTAAATACCTCAGTAAAGTTACAAAGTTCATGCCTCAGACCAGAAAGAATGTGAGATGTTTTACTACTGAAGTCCTCATCTAAAGGGCTACTCCACGCCTTGTGCTGTTTTCACTTTATTTTTGTCAGGAAGTCTGGTCCTTGCTATAGCGATTATAGTGCAAATCAATAGAGAACCACTCCAGAAAAAAGTGGTAAAGATAATTTACAGTTACTCGGGTATTTTATGCTGAAAGTAATATGAATCGATTTTGTGGAATTATCAGTATACAGCATAAGATCTGACTGTCCAAAGTTATAAAGCTTCTTACTGCTGACTAACATTAATTGAAGGAGATAGCATAAGCCTTTTAGAGATGATGGCTACAGTCTGCCATGGTTGGACAAATGTGCATTTCCACCACACTTTCTATGTAGTGACCTGTAGGTTAACAGCACACCAAGCTAAGGCTAAGAGAAAATAATAATTATGAAAAGATCTACATATTATCGTGTACACTCATGAAGATTTCTTGACTTTTATAATACTGTCATCTAAAAGAGGTCCCTGCACTTGTCAGTAATTTGTGACTATCAGTATGTAATGCCTTGTTGCTGCTAATTGAGTGTTTCCATGCCACAATATCAAGTACTTTATCAGGATACAATGAATTACTGAGAGTGAATGATGACATTTGGACTGCATTCCAGTGAATGGGAGGAAATTGAAACTCTAGTATTACAACGTTGTTGTAAAGCAGTCTTTCATAACAGTGAAATACGTGTACCATGTGTTTCATTTTGTGATCCTAAATTTGGCTTTGACAGTCATGTTTTTTTCATTCTTAATTACAGTTAAATGCTACTTGCATATTTTGATATAGTATCATTTCATTCATTCATTCACTATCTGGTTCAAAACCATGAAAGAGATGAAACCTATTCTGGCACTTTGGCAAGGCAGAGAAAGTAATGCAATCACAAACAGCACACACATCTAAACGAATTTATGCAGACTGCATTTCTCTTACATTATGTCTTTGGAATGTTGTAGGAAAGTGAAGCATCCAGTAAATGCCCATGTTAGAGGATATGTAGACCCATACAGAAGACATTCAGACAGACTGTATTATACAATGAACTATATACACATAAAACCAACATTAGTTATCTTCCTCAGCAACGATGATCTCAGGGCAGTGTCACCACTCACCCTGGACGAAATTTACCTCAGGGCAGCGTATCTACTCACCCTGATACCTCCTCCACCGGGACAGTGTACCTACTCACCTTGCCACCATACCAAATCCATTAACCAATAACCACCTTCTTTAGAGAGGGAACAGAAGAGAACAATCCTGTCCCTCTTCACCACCAGCCTGACCCCAGGTTGTTTCCCCCTCCTGCAATCATATCCTCTAAAAAGAGTTTCAGATGCAGATTAAAAAGATCCAGTCCCACGTCATTAAGGTGTACTCCATCTGTTCGATACCAAGACTCTTATCCATCCCCAAAATCTCTATGGTCAATGGTATGCATCCCCAAAAATCCTTAATTGCCTAGCCAGCCTTTGATTAACACACCTTCTGACCCTTTCAATTACTCTATAACTATGTGCAGCCCTCCAACACAAACAAGAAACCAACTCTGACCACACAATTTCCATACCTGGGTACAATGCCTGCAATCTCATCACATCCTGCAGCATAATGTCCACTAATTGTTTTTTAGAAACAATGCCCAAGTCATTGCCCTCTAAGTGAATGACTGGTATACAAGGACAACCCACCTTCGGTTTAACCCTCTCGAATTCATGCAACAACCCATCCCACCTAAGACCCCTAACACCACCCTAAATGTGATAAACCCAAATTTACCCCATCATCCCTAACTAAAGCACACTTCTCTGCCCAGTAGATGTACGAATGCCCCAAGATGATAATGTGCTTCCCTAAAAGAAAAGAAAAAATGAATACTCAGACCACACCTTATCTAATATAAGACAAAAAATGCATTTGAAGACCACCTCCACACTCTTTTAATCAATGCAATGGAACTACCCTCTCTAGCTAAATCTGAAGCCCTACCTATCCTGAACGAGTGAGCTGCAAACTTCTCTGCCAGAAATCCCATACAACGTAAAACCTTCCTCACCAAAAGTATGAATCTACTACTTGACACCACCTTCCCATCCACTGAACAAAAAATGAACTGATCCACACTCCCCTTCCACCTCCTCATAAATTCTTTTGCCCACATTACTGGACAAATGCAAGGATTATTGTCAGTTTTAAGCACCACCACACATCCCCTACCCAACTGGTCTATCTTACTCCTCCTTAATGCAATAGTAACCTCACCCTCCCCTATGATGACATCCTTCCAACATAATGGGCCTAACAACTCCAAAATATGAAAAGTGCAAAATATAACCATGTACATAACACATCCCACATAAAGTAATCCAGAGACCCCTTTTGCAACAAACCTAACCCTTTCAACAAAACTTTCAATATAACCTTGTAAGTGGCCATCAAATATCCCTACGTTCCACCACCACTCTCCCCCAACCCCACAACATACGCCCTAATGTCCAAGACTTAGTGAAATCCTGTAACCCAGCTACCTTAGCAAAAATCCTAATTGCAGCCAAATCCACTTTAACCATCTGCAAGGCCTTGCCTAACCCCCAAGCACGAGCTATATATCGCAGTAGTAATTCCTCCAATCATACCCCTTCCTCTTCTGGCAGCTGCAAAATAAACTGATTAAAATCAGAAAGAGCCTTACCATATGCCCTCCTCGTAGAAGGGGCACAGGAATGCCGTACCAACTGCCTGGCTACATCAACCCAAGATTCCACACCTCTTCTGGCAGGATTTCTAGCACCTCCTCCGCCCATGGAACCAACCCTCGAAATCTGCAAAACTGAAATCGGGACAAGCTATCAGCAATCTCATTCCTTACGACAGGCACATGCACTCCTCTAAAAGAAAAATTTATTAAGATGCTCTGAAAAAAACAATTTATGTAATACCAACAATAACAAGCCCAACTTAGCTGTCTTCTTTTGCAATACCCTCACTACAGCCATATTGTCAGAGTGAAAAACGACACGTTTGCCCCTCAACTGCTCCTTCCACACCACCGAAGCTGCCCATATAGGCATCAACTCTAGAAAGGCCACATCCCGCTTCCATACCTCCTCCCAATCCCGCGGCCATTCAGCCGCAAACCACCAACCCCTGAAATAGGCCCCCATGCCAGCACCCCCAGCTGCGTCCATAAACAACTTAAGTTCCTCCTGCCCCACCCAGTCTGACTGCCAAAAAGATATCCCATTAAATTGTTGCAAAAACCCATTCCACAACACCAAATCCTCCCGCACCAGTTGGGTTACCCTAACCCAATGATGTTTGCTCTTACCCCATTTCAGAAAATACGCCTGCAAAAAGCTTGCCTGGGTGCACTGCTCGACAGGCAAAATTCAAAAGCCCAAGCAACTCCATAATCCGAATCTTATCCTTACCCAACAACGAACGTATCACCGACCTAAGCCTCTCTATTTTATTCTTGGGTAAACAAAACAATCCCCGCTCCGCATCAACTGTTAATCCCAGAAATTCTAATGCCCTTGCCGGACCCTCCATCTTATGCTGAGCCAGTGGTACTCCTAACTCCTTACACATAATCATAAACTCCCACAAACCCTCCTGTGCTCCTACCCTTCCTTTGCCCACCAACAAAAAATCGTTTAAATAATGCACTACCTTTTAAGTTCCCACTTTCTGCTGCCAAATCCAATGCAATACTGTAATGAACTTCTCAAAAGTCACACATGCCACTGAACAACCCATAGGCATAGCTTTATTTGAGTGATACTTAGCTCCTACCTGCATCCCCAGTAGTGGCCGATCCTCACTCCTAATAAGTAACAATCGAAAATCCGACTTAATGTTGACCTTAACCAACCATGGCTCCCTAAATTCCCTAATCACTTTCATTGCATCATTTAAGGAAGCGTAATACACCCTAACCTCCTCTTCTGCAATAAAATCATTTACTGAATTCCCTTCCGGACATGACAAGTGATGTATCACTCTGAATTCTTCCTCTCGCTTCTTCGGCACCAACCCCAAAGGCGACACCCTATAATCATTAAAAGCCGGATGTCAAAAGGACCCAATAACCACCCCGCCCGACACTCTTTCTCGAGTAAAACCTCCAAAATGTCCTCTTTACCTTGAACAGATCGTAAATTTTTGCAACACCCCCCACCACTTCCCACAGTGGACTTAATAGGAACCCCCCCCCCTTGAAATCCTTGTATTATCTCCTCTTTGATAGCCAAACCAGGAAACCGATGAAGCATACCCCGGAGAACCTCCACCTTAATGGGGAACGGCGCCCCTTCCTCTATTGCCTGTAAAGAACCTGAGTCCAAATCCCCGGGACTCACGAAAATTACCCCTCCCCCGGGCCGGATGAAAGCCTTGCGAGAAGCCTTGTCCACCAAAACCACCCTCATGACTCATAACATTAACGTTCCAGGACAAATCCTGCCGACCGCAGCCAGTGGCCAAATGACCTCCTCTACATCTTGAACAAACGTGGGCAAACTTGCACCATACCCATGAACAGGAGCCACTATTAAATGACCAACACACACCCGAAGTTTCCAGCCCACTCAACCTTCTGTTAAAGCCCCAGTAACTATCCATCATCATAGCCAATCATAAATCTGGATAATGCACCTACCAACAAAGTGACTGGTCCACAGCCTTCCATTTGTGGAAACGCTGATCGTACCAAAGCCACACATTACCCAGCCTTAACCGTTGCACCTCACAAATGGTAAGGAAATAGCCTAGAAGTGGCAGGGCCAAAGATCCGTCCTTCTCCAGCTGCACTGCCATAAAATAAATAAAGCCAGCCACCCAATTATCCCATGTCCTAGGGCAAAGCCTACCTACCCTCTGCCTTCCCAATGCCGCTAAAGCTGCCAACAAGTCCTTGCTATTAGAGGACTCTGCTTCCACTAGCCATTGAACTCCTATCACATCGATCAGCTCAAACAAATCCACATACTTCCCTTTCCAAATTTTTTCCTTAACCGAGCCCGGAATGTGCAGAGTCAGAAAAACTGCTGCTCTCCCCTGCCCCAAAGATTAAGCAGCCAACTAGTCCGCAGGCCACAGCCCAAAATCAGAGCCTACCTCCGAGCCCAAGACCGAACTGTCCCTGGAACCAACCACCCCCCCCGTCGCATCTCTTAATGGGTACCTAGCACCCTGTGCTAATTGCCTCTGAGCCTCCTCTATCCCTTGCACACCACCACCTAGATCCCACAATCCTCAACCCCTAGCTCCCCTGACATTGTTGCCATAGTAAAACCATTACCTACACTTTTGTCTTGCAACATATTGGGAACTGGTGTCTCCACTGCTACCACCTGCTGTGATGCCTGTTGCTTTTTCCCCTCAGCTGGGGTTCTCACCGTTGTGTGTCATCTCTTCTGACCCTGGGTCTGTTCAGGTTCCTGTACCACCTCTGATGCTGCCGCCTCCTGGAACAGCTCCTCCACTTGGGCCACAATTGCTTGCCACCTCTGCCTTAGCTCTGGAAATTTAGCCATCTGTGAAAGAGAAACAAATTATTAAAACTATTCAATAAGCCCAACTGCCCTACTCCCCACCAAAGTATTGCCTTGCCCCCGCACCTTAAATTACACCCCTGTCTGCACACACTCCACCTTTCAGCCACCCTGTCAGCCACACCTCCTACCATTTGCAACCCCTTCCTAGCCCTAGAATATCCCCTATTAATATCCCTTCCCATGTGTAGCAAAAAAAAAATAATAACTAATTAATTAATTAATCCAGTCCCTCTAAATATATCCCTACCTACCAGCCACCCAATCCTATCACCATTCACACAATCAAGCCTAAAAACACTTACCTTTCCTCCCAGCATGAGTCTCCATAGATTTAACAGCCAAGGAAGACATTGCACATGCGCATAGCGGCGCTCAGACCCAATGACCGAAAGAATGGCAGAAGCAACCCACTACACCATCAGGGAGGATGGAGACAATATTTCACCACCACCGAATCCCAGGATGCAAGGACACCCGAACGCCTGTGACACCATCCCAAAGAATGAAAATGACCGAAGAAGACGGACACCGACGAACCCACCAGGGAGCACGACCGCATGGCACCAATGGCCTAACTACCCGATGGAGATAATGACAAGCCCAGCCTTCCCCCACGGATATCCCTTGACCAAATGGCCCAACCAAGAAAGGCAGGACGGGCCCGATGAATCCCCCAGAGACATGTGGATGACAGGGAGCAACCTCAGCAGCACCGGACGGCCAGAAAGACCCCAACCACCGTGACCAGCCCTACCACCCCACCGGAGACCACCAGGAAGATCTCAACTGTGAATCCAGGACACCGAGAAACACCCACCGCAACTCTAGGCCTACCAGACCACTGGAGAAACACCTCAACACCCAGGTAAGCCAAGCACTACTCACATCAATACATTATTTTATATATATATATATATATATATATATATATATATATATGTATATTATATTATAATTATTATTATATATATATATATATATATATATATATATATATTTTTTTTTTTGACCACCCCCAACCATTCACACACACACACACACACACACACACACACACACACACACACACACACACACACACACTGCACTCAGTATTCTTTCACCCTTCCCTACAAGTAAGCTCAAAGTATATTTCCAGACTCCATCCCCACCTTAAATTAACGTCTAGAAAACACCAAAGAGAGAGGGGGGAACTGACCCAGTTAACTTAACCCCTTCTCTCCCCACCATCCAAGGCCTACTTTCATCCACGATACCTACAGGTCGTCTGGAAGTAAGCTAGTTGTTACTGCACCACCAACTCACGCCAAAATGTGCCTACTTCCTTTAATCCCTAACACTTAATCCTGTCAGAAGTCCCTCCTTCCCTTACCTCAGTTCCTTTTACATCTCCCTCTCTCCTTAACCCTTTCACCACCACAATCCCACTATCCTATCCAACTACAATCCTAACCTTACTTTCTACCTCTATACCCTCCCCACCCCCTTTACCCCTTACTCGAAGGACCGGGACAACTTAGTTTTGTCTGAAATAACTTTTAAAAGCATTTATTCAGAACTAAGTAACACTCTTTAAATGCTAATTTTGTAACAAAAATAGCTACTTTGCTTTCAGTAGGGCTAGGGAGACCTCTTTTTAATCGAATATGTGAGCATCCATGAGCGAGTTTTCATGCTCTTTCCGCCCTCCGATCAGACTTATGCGATCAATGGTAATCTTCAGGCAGTTTTCAAAGAAAATGCCTGATTTTAGAATTAAAATATTTTAAGGTCTTGAAATTCAGGTTTGTCTCTTTCAGATATAATCAACATGCATGTTCATGAAACTTTATAATTATGCAACTAGAAAATGAAAAAGTAGTTTTACAATACCATGCACTGTGCATGAAAGACTAGGTCTGTAAGGAAATTGCAAGAGTACCACTTATATGTATGCTGAACCAAATGAGATGGCAATCAGACAGAAATGATGAGTGGAAGTCATCAGTGCTTTAAATATTTTGCTAGATGACATCTTACTACAGGAAAGGAAGAAGTCCCTTGTTACAATTCAAAGACAGTATTGGCTAGGACCTGTAAATGAAAACTTGCCCTAGCATCTAGTACTGTGAACAGAAAGCTACACCACTGAGTTGCTTTCAGGAGTAGAAACACAGCTTAGGGAATAAAAGATTATTCATACTTTCGCTTATTTTAAGAGCTGTGATTTAAATTCTTCACAGTTCTGCTTTGAGACATCCTTAATGAAGTACTGAAACAAACAAACCAAAAAAAGTAGGTCTAGTTTGGAAGGTGATTTTCTTTCCCTAATCAAGAAAAGAATGTATGTGCAGGATGATTTTTTTTTTATTCTTATTCCACATCATCTCTAGCCTCCGCCAACTGCTCTCCAGCCTGATAACTCACTCGTGGGGAGGAGAGATATCAAAAGGGGTTGTCATTCAAGTAGACACGAGGGTTGTTTGTGTTTCCACCAGCTTCCTAACTTTGAGGACACCTAAATGGTTTACCCCCACCTGGAGTGCTGATGGAACAAGTTATTTATAACACCGTGAGTACCCACAATGTGTTGCCTCTGAGAAGGCACCCTCCCATGCACTCACTAACAAGGGGTTCCAGAAAAATCCTCCCAACCCCCTGGAATATTTACATAATTCCACCTCTCCTCCAAGGAATTATGATAGGATGTCTACTATACTGCTCCTTTCTCCCATCTGGGTGGTCATTCCTCTCTTCTCCTACCAGCTCCATCAAGCACCTGAGCTGCAAACTTGTACTCAGGTCAGCTATGCCATTGCCAGAACTCTACCTCTATGCAAATGGAGTTAGTTCTCATAATGTACAAGAAACATCACAGTGATTATAGATACTGTTAAAAATACCAATATTGTTAGTTTTACATGTAAATGCTGATGGCTCTTAAAGAAGTTGCTTTCAACTGACCAATATCTTAGAATATTGACAATATACAGTACTGATGTCCCAGACTTTAACATAGTTATTTCATTGCAATATATCAGAAATATAATTAGAAATAATTGCTGAATCTTCTGCTGGAGATGATATCAAAAAGTGACAGCAAAATCTTACAAAGCACCTTCATTTTGCCAGTGCTTATTTACTCTCCAATATATAAAAAAATATTCTACTAATTCACAAATACAGACAACAGGCATATTAATATATGGCAAGAAAAGTGAGTTCATAAAATTATAACAAAATCTCCTTACGGAACACAAACAATGCATTTCAGCTTGGCAATGAAAAAGAAAAGCTATCAGGTGTTGTGTGCTGTATAAATAAATACTGTATACTGCCAAAACATAAGACTGCATTCACATAATTAAACACTCAGAAAATGCACTCCAGAATATCAATATATTACTTTTATAGTGAGAGTTCACAAACATAAGTAAGAAAAATTTGCAGGTTTGCTGTTATTTCCAAAGCAAGAAAAGTGTCATTTTTTGGAGAGGAAACTCATTTTAATCTGAACCTCATACATCTGTGACGTTCACATACAGCTATAAATAAATGACCAGCCTGCTAGTTCTAAAATAAATAACTGAAAATTACAACATTGCACGGTTGCAATACTGAATTAAACATATCACTGTAATAAGGTAAATTTTTAATATTTTCAGCAGTAACACTTCATATATGTATTTTATAAATCTACCTCATTTACTGAGGTGGTAGC
The DNA here is from genome assembly GCF_019279795.1 of Protopterus annectens. Lineage (NCBI taxonomy): Eukaryota > Metazoa > Chordata > Ceratodontiformes > Protopteridae > Protopterus > Protopterus annectens. The sequence goes on along the minus strand of NC_056747.1, from coordinate 552,902,847 downwards.
TAAACTAAATGTTTGACAAGACTTTTTTGCCCAGAGATTGAATTAAGAACTTTCTAGATAAACTACAGAGTGATCCTGCAACAGATAATGTAATGCAGGCTCACAGATGGGCCCGTGTTGAAAGGAGTCAAAATGTGTGACACATTGCTTCATTGTTTAGCAGTGTTAACTCTCTATACCTCCAGTTCATTTTCTGATTAAGGTGCTTTTCTTATGGGAGTATGTAAACTGTGTACATACACTGCATCCAATCTAGTTTTCCCTAGTGTCTTCAACTTCCCCCCACATCCTAAAAACAGATGATCTAGTTATCCTTAAAACAGCTAAGTCTCTGTTCCTAGAGTCATAAGTAGGGTGGGGTTAAGGGGATAGCTGTCCTTGGTGCAAATTGTATGGCGGTGCAATTGGCAGGAACCAAAACATCAGGAGTGCAGTATTGGCATTGTTTTACAAAGCTGAAGGGTCATCATGGCTTCATAAATGAATACCGATACTGCATTTGTGCTCACAACTGAATCAGCTAACCACTCACTGTGCATTGATTTAGCTGTAGCAAGCTCACTGTGCACTGATTTAGCCGTAGCAAGCTCACTGTGCAGTGATTTAGCTGTAGCAAGCTCACTGTGGACTGATTTAGCCGTAGCAAGCTCACTGTGCAGTGATTTAGCTGTAGCAAGCTCACTGTGCACTGATTTAGCCGTAGCAAGCTCACTGTGCAGTGATTTAGCTGTAGCAAGCTTTTTCACATTTGTATGAAGTAGCTTAGTAGACCTTTAGAGCAGAAGGTCTCCAAGTTTTAGAATGCTTTTCGGCACTTCAACTTTTAGTTGAAGGATAAGGGTTTAGGGAACTTCACAGGGTATCAGATGA